>NC_143582.1:201960525-202263829 GCF_048544385.1 Mastigoproctus giganteus | reverse complement strand
CTAAGAGGGGTAGGGTACATCCTGACAACTCGAAATCATATAGCAATGTGGGGTCGGAAATGCTTTCCTGAAGCGGTCTTGTACACAGAAGCACCATAAAGAAAAGAGACCGTAGGTGAGAAATCGTTTTAATAATACATGAAAAGAAGCAAAAGGTACATGGATTAAAGTAAGTGTTCGAAGTTTCTTCCACGGGCTACAATGCACGCCTCACATCTCCGACGCATGGACATCCGAACATTCTGGAATACTCCAGGCGAATTTCGAATTTCTTGAACAAGAACGCCAAGTTAGTAGGATGGATGATTACACGAACGCAGAGTTAGCCGATATGCATTTGGCGTACGGGCTGCAAATTGTAGTGGGCCAGCCGCACAGCGTTTGTACGCGGAACGATATCCGACGAGGCGTATTCCCAGTCATAATTTCTTTGCAAGACTGCACCAGAGGTTAGCTGAGAGAGGTTCATTTGAAAGAGCTGACAGGGACAGGGTAAGAACAGCACGGACTCCAGCCGTCGAACAGAATGTGCTGCAGCATGTACAGGGGAATCCAAGAACGAGTACACGAAGTCTAGCAAACGCAGTCGGGGTTTCCCATTGCAGCGTCTGGAGGATTCTCCGAGAACAAGACATGCATCCGTTTCACGTGCAGCGTGTCCAGACACAGCAACCGGAGGATTATGCACCTCGTATTGCTTTCGCACAGTGGTACCTTGGAAAATGTGCTACAAATCCCCTTTTTCCTGCTGAAGTGTTGTTTTCCGATGAGGCATCCTTCACAAGGGAAGGAATTTTCAACACGCATAACGACCATATCTGGGCGGTCGAGAACCCGCATGCAATACGACGTCGTGCAGCACAGATTCGATTTTCGGTCAATGTATGGGCCGGTATTATGGGAGATCACCTCATCGGACCTTACCTGTTACCGTGTCGTCTAACCGGACCTATCTACTTGATCTTTCTGCAGCAAGTATTGCCACAACTTTTGAGAGATGAACAGATTTCTGCATCGACGCAACAGACAATGTGGTTCCAACACGATGGAGCCCCTGCCCATTATAGCGGAGATGTTCGTAACTACCTGGATGTCACATTTGGTCAACAGTGGATCGGACGTGGTGGTCCCGTGCGTTGGCCTGCTCGGTCACCCGACCTATCATGTCTTGATTTTTATTTCTGGGGTCATATGAAATCGCTAGTTTATGACACCCCTGTTGACAATGCTGAGGAGCTGGTTGCAAGAATCGCAGTAGCTGCCGAAGAAATTCGAAATTCGCCTGGAGTATTCCAGAATGTTCGGATGTCCATGCGTCGGAGATGTGAGGCGTGCATTGTAGCCCGTGGAAGAAACTTCGAACACTTACTTTAATCCATGTACCTTTTGCTTCTTTTCATGTATTATTAAAACGATTTCTCACTTACGGTCTCTTTTCTTTATGGTGCTTCTGTGTACAACACCGCTTCAGGAAAGCATTTCCGACCCCACATTGCTATATGATTTCGAGTTGTCAGGATGTACCCTACCCCTCTTAGAAGTTCTGAAACGTTTAACTGAAACACCCTGTATATATATATATATATATGTGTGTGTGTGTGTATGTAGAGAGAGAGGAGAGGCTGCATAGAAAAAATAAGACAAAACAGAGAAAGAAAGAAAGAAAGAGACAGAAATAGAGAAACAGAAAGTGAACGATAGTGAAAGAGAGAGAGAAAAGCTGAATAAAAAAAACAAGATAAAATAGAGAGAGCGAGAAAGCAGAAACACAGAAATAGAGAAAATAAACGAACAGAGAGAAAGAAAGGAAGACGCAGAAACAGAAAATAAGAAGAAACAAAGATAGAAGAAAAGAAATGAGACAGAGACAGAGATAGGCAGTGCCAGAGAGAGATATACAGAAGGAGAGTAGGGAGTCAGATAAATAGCGTAAGAGAAAGATAGACAAAGAGAAAGTGAGAAAGAGAGAGAGAGATAAATATGGAAAAATAAGAAGTTAGAGAATAAAAAAGTGACATAAACTTAGCATTTTATATTTCGTCACAAAGTCATTGATGATTCCTTGTCACTGGAGCATGAAATAAATCATAAATTGAGCTACCCGCGTGTCGAATTTAATTCATTACTCACCCACCAATCCAATCAAAATGCGGTGGTTTCAACGCCACTTTCTTTCAAAAGGTGCACGTGCCCGCGTCACAAAAACCGAACAAAGGAGCATGCGCTCTTACAGCCTTCCAATGCGCGAGTAATCAATGAAATTTTCATTCTCCATCCCGGACACTGCTCTCACAGTCTCAACACACCTTAGTACATTCTCTAAAAAACACGTAAATTCGTCCTTTCACGTGGATGGAGAACGATTCTACGCATGCGTATATGTACTCCCCCAATGAAGAAGACGATTGAAACAAAATGCTTTTTATTTAACACGATAAACTTTTATTGTGACTAATACCTGCGATATTACAGTAAGATGTTCGATGGCTACTTAGTGTCTTAAAAGACCTTTTTTTTTCTGTCAATCACAAAAATACATCGATTATTAAACAGGCTTCTAAAATCGTCACAGAGATCTCCGTTTTGTCTCGGTCCACAAGACTGAGTTACCATGGAAACGCTGCTACAGTACGTAACAATAAAAAGAGAACGAAACGAAGAAACAAAACAGAAGATTTACAATAATCTCTCCATCTCTTCGGTCCGTCGGCTGCCATCTTCGCTGTCATCATCCGTATCACTTTCGTACGTGTCTCCTTCGTCTTCGGACCAATGATCGAGGGATTCTTTGTGATGTTCCAAAGCTACGAGACTGGGGAAACTGGAATTACAAATGGAACAGCCGAAATGCCTTTTCTTCTGTTGATGCTCTGTAAGCTGCCGAGCAGAATTAAAAGTGTGATCACATACGTTACAAGTGAGGGCATCATCTGTAAAAAAAAAAAAAAAAAAAACATTTTAAAAAGTCTCGTCCTTCATTGAAACCGTGCCAGATTCTTCGAGATAAGAATAAAGTCATTAAGGCATTTCTGCCCATTTTTACTACACTGACTGGCCAAAAAAATAAAAACCTTTTGCAATCGATGTAAAATGATAATTAAACGTACGGTATGCAAATGTAAATTGTCACTTGGTATGTTCCTTGATATCAGATAAATACTATACGCTTTTCTAGGACTTCTCATCTGATCTGGTCATGGGAAAGACTAGTGATATTTTCGATTCTCAGAAAGCTGTTATTTCGATTCTCAGAGCACGTTTAGCACAGTTGAGAAAAGAAAGGAAATCACAACGAGATCGCAGGAATTTAAAGTGAATTATAAATTAGAATGAAAGATCCAGTGTGCAACAAATGACTGGAAAATTCAATTTAGGCAAAGAGAGACCAGCTTTCAACAGAACTATCAGGCGGGAGTAGAAAGATCTGGGGTTTGTTTATCGTGTGTCTATATAAAACTCACTTCTTTCTGTAAAAAATCGAAAGATTCGACTGGAGTGGTGCTGCCAATCCCAATATTGGACTATGGAAGTGTGGAAAAAGGTCGGTTAGACAAGTCCCGAATTATCTTTTTTTTTCCACTAGCGGCAGGATGAAAGTGGGACGTGACCCTCTTGAAGACTGTCTTGTGTTCATGACTCAAGCGGCTGGAGGTGGTATCATGGTATGGAGTATGTTCGGTTAGTACAGCCTGGGATTCATGTGCAAAATTTAGCTTGTAATGTTTCCTTCTTACCCTGATTGGCATGGATTCTTTCAAGTCGAAAACCCAATCATCCACCGTGAAAAATTGTATCTGAATGGTACAGTTCCAAGATTTCCAACATCCACTCTAGATCCCCTAATCTCTAGAGCTGAATCCAATTGAGAATGTTTGGATTACGTTGGAAAGGACAGTCTGGCTTCACAGTTCTCTACCGACCACAATATAAAAGCTGTGAAATATCCTGATGGAGGAATGGTTAAACGTGGAGCTAGAGTGCCTCAGACACCTTGTGGGTTCTATAATACAACGTTTACAGGTTGTAATTCGAACAAAAGGTGGCCCAACTACGTATGGCATAAAGGTTTCTAGTATTTTTGGCGAGTGAGTGTTGTTTTCAATATTCTTCGTAAATATAGAATATTTACGAACATTCCTTTATTGAAATGTTCGTAAATATTCTATCTTTAATATAAGCTACTGCATTCTTTTTTTTTTACTTAAAAGATACTAAAATATGTGGAGAAATTCAATTCCAAGGAATTTTATAAAACGAGGGAAAATCAAAACAGAATTCTTAAAAGGAATTCTGGGTCGGTCGTCTTCTCTCTCCTCCCCCATATTTATTCCACCACAGTTTTTTCGATCAATTTCTAAAGAGGAGACAAATTACTGCTAAGCATTCTTAATGATCCTATTGGACTTTTTTCAACTCCTTCCAAAATATCAGAAAAGTGCATTAGTAGCTCCTGCTCTACTTAGAAATCCCACCTCCTAATTATAAGAAGCAAATATGGCGTAGTTGACTAAAAGGAAATTAAAGTCGTGACGTCACTTATCTGTGGATATTCCACCAATAGCTCAGTATATTGGAATACCTACTCAATTTTGAGATATTCCACCAATATTGACACTCAATTTTGATTAAAATCAATTTAGTTATGACGTCACATATCTGTGGATCAATAGCACATATTCCACTCAGTAGATTGGAATGCCTACTCAATTTTGAGATTTTCCACCTATGGCCACACTCAATTTTGATTAAAATCAATTTATGTCAGATGATAATAGCTGTGTGAAACAAAATTTGATCAAAAAGGTCAATAATACAGAGATTTTAACTAAAAAACTTTATTTAAAAAAGTTAAATTATAATTACAAGATTCTTTTATATGAATAGACCTCATCAATTGAAAGTTTCTCTAAAAAAATAAAAGTCTTAATGCATAACAACTAACCTGTATTGGGGCCAGCACGATCACAGACTTAAATCCGATCGAACATGTGTGGGACGCCCTTGGGTGTCGCATTGCACAAATAAATATTTATTTATTTACTGATTTTTATAGAAATATATTTTGACAAAATAATTAAGTGTTTATAAGTGCAGAAGAAAAGCTGAATGGTATTTTATAATCATCTTTATATATTATTAATCCGCTGAAACCCACTTCTAGAAAAGTATTAGAGTCCCTATACTTTTGAGAGTACAGTGTATACATTTATACTCTCATGAAAACACAAAATGAAAAGAACTTCGTGAAAGTTTAAAATTAAGTTGTGCAGAGCTGCGAAAAATTTATGCTACAATGAATAATAGGAGCGTTTCCATAGTAACTAAAAGATTCATTATCTCTTTTAAGAGGTAAACATCCCAGCATCCATATTAATGAAACCGAGAAGGAATTCTAACACCCATTTTTTTTTTATACACAAAAAACTGTTTTCAGCTAAGTAATCAGTTTTTATTCGTGTAATGCATTCCTTAATTATTATTAAGAAATATTTAAATTGAGTATTATTAATTTGTGTACACGTATTAAATCTCCAAGAAAGATGCATTTAAAAGTGTCGCGAGTTTTGTGAATTCTCCTATTTCAAAGAAGGATTTACATAACTTCTTTACATCTTGCAAAGCCGGTGAACAGCATGGTAATCAACCTTGGAAGGATCTCGAAAAATTCCCATCTGCGAATAGGATGGATTTCACATTGCGTAGAATGTAGTATTAGAAATCAATACTTAGTGTCAATACTGCGGGCAAATCTGATTTAGATTTGGAGAAAGTGCAGAGAGTATGATGGCCTTGTCGAAGAAACTTCCCTTTCCATATATCTCTTTAGTACACTTCAAATCGAAAAAAAAATCAATACTAGCTACCAGTGGTTGAAGTTATGCTGAAATAAACTAATTTTTTTGTTTTGTTTCCTGAAATCACGATTACAAAATTATTTCGGCTTTGTTTTGTTGTAGTATACTCCAAAACGTTTCGATTGCATTTCTAAAACCTTCATCAGAGTGCGAAATTTTTAATAATGACGTTTTTCTAGTAGCGCGTGACATTTCAGCTTTTTTTTTGAAGTGATGAACACCGTTTATTCTTTTATTTTAAGAGTTTGCCATTTCGCAGATTACTTTGAGGTCCATCCCATGAAATGGCTTTCGTGTGATGGCATTTCTTCTTCTGATGCAGTCTATTTAATTGGTTTAAGGCAACAAGCACCTGCGCCATCTCGTATTTTCTATTTTTTCTTTACTTCTCTGTTCATTTGACCCTTTTCGTTTCTAAAAATAAACACATCCTCAATATTTGAAGTCACACAGTTCGTCCATTAGTGCTTCTCTTCTGTTGTATGCCAAAAATCGCCATAGGCATTGTGTAAGATGAACGCCACCTTCCACTATACTGAACTTGTGAGAATTCCAAACGTCTCACGCGCACAGAAGTGATCTTTATTTGTGATTCTCAGAACATCGCCAAGTGGAGGTTATTAGAAAACCTTGCGTGGGTTTCATAGGAGAGAAAATTGCGAAAGAAGACACTTTATCTGTGGGTGTATGCTTTCGGAAAGCTGAAAGGAAACACTTGAGAAACGAAGGAAGATGGTGAAAACAGAAGAGAGAAGATACTAGAATTTCTTACCATATTCGCTCTCTGATTCTTCTTCGTCTTCTTGATCGTAATCTGAGTAATCGGAAGTACAGGAGGAACTACTTCCATCTGTTTCCGCTTCAACCACAGTTACGTGTGGGTTGTCTTCGGTGGAACTATTAGGTGGGAGTTTAGAATAACCTTGTTTGGTCACTTTGCACCCTGGCACGATAAATAATAAAATAAATAAATGTGTTAGCAGAGGATGTGAAATATCTAATTGGAGTGATGAAAAATTCTCTATTCTTTCCTTTAAAGATTTTTAGATAATTATTCTGTACAAACTCAGTGACATCGTGTGAAAAAAAACTCTAATTATACATAAAATGTTGAGAATTGATCAACAAAGTTATACTTTAACAGTTTGCAAGCATGCGCAGTGAAGTGATGATCAATCGTTGTACGCATGCGCAGTGACGTGTGGTCAAAATCATTGTGCGCATGAGCATGCAATATAATAAAATGGTATTTGTGGTACCATAGACAACTTACCTCGATTATTGCATATAAAAGGTTTTACGATTTTATAAATAGAAATTTATATAAAATGATTATTAATTTAAAATAAAATAGAGAGCTGACAAAGTAAATTAAATATTTTAAATATAATACATTCAAATATCAAAATTAATTAATAAGTTAATTAATGAAATTAATTCATTAATTCCAATGCTGCATTTTAATTTGATTTTTGAAAAAATTTAAATTTAAAAATTAATATTTTTTAAATTAATTACACCAATTAAGAACAATTTGGGCTGAAAATAATATTTAAATTGTGCATAAACACAAAAATACAAATAAACAAAAATTAAATATTCATCCTTGGTAGAACAATCTTTTTATTAGAAATTAATAATTATTGTTGTTGTTGATGTATTGGGTTTTAGGAGCATCAGCAAGTAAGGCCATATTGCTCAGTGTACACTGTCTGTAAATTGCGTGTGTTCTGAGGTCGGTTTGCTGGATGAAAAACTCTAGTTTCCAGGATAAAAAACCATGCTACCCTCGCTTAAGACTGACTAACTCAGCCACGTTGTGAAAAAGACCCGTAAAAATTCCTTACGTCATCGACAGGACTTGGACTCGGGTCCTTTTCCACTCGATATGGAGGACTGCGACTTTTCCAGCTGTCTTACCCACGAGGACTAGAAATTAATAAGTAGATTGTTCTACCACGGCAAATTAAAACCAAATCCTTTCGCTTCAAGGTTGCAAACACCACCCTACAAATTGAATTACTGTGTAGTTCAATTCCAGAGCAACAGGAAAACGAATAACGTGTGATGAAACCTTTAGCCTTTATGAGATCCTTTAGTCTCAGTGAAACGCTATTTATTTTACTATTAAACCAAAATTCACAGAAGCCATGAACGCATACATACCTTTAAGAAAATATTGCAGGAGGAGGATGCCGAAATGGATAACTGGGGAGCTACCTGGTCAAATAGAGAAGAAAAAGATAGCATGGGACGGTTATCGAGCGATAAAAAGTACTGAAGCCTACAACAGGTACAAGTTGATAGTACCCCAAGGAGTCCAAGGCTGTGTATGAGAAAGCATTGGTTAAGAGAGCAAAGAATGGGGACAAGGAATTTCTCATGTATATGAATACAACAAAGAAGAAAGCTAATCAGATCGGACCCTTGTGCACTGGGTGTGGAAAAATTGAACAGGTACTTTGCATCGGTTTTTACTGACTAAAGACCCTTCATGCTGAGAAGAGGATGTACGAGTGAGTCTGAGCCATATGAAATTAGTGATGTCGTAATTATAGAAGATTGTTTATTAGGAAAACTTTTGAGCATAAAGGCAAGTAAGGCTCCCGATTGCATCGTTTTGAGGAAGAGCGCGAGGGAGTGTATTGAATCATTGAGGTTAATTATCAGGGTATCTTGGACGCAGGGGAGATTCCTTTGGATTGGAGAGGTGCCAATGTATCGCCAATATATAAAAGCCGTTCTAAGAGTGAAGTTGGTAACTACAGACCGATTAGTCTGACTTCAGTGGTAGGAAAAATCTTAGAGGCAATAGTTAAGAGTGTAATCCAGGGACATTTAGATAGCTATGGCATTCTGAAGGATACACAACATGGTTTTTTTAAGGGTTAATCATGCTTAACTAAATTAGCAGGCTTTGACACTCTTCACCAGTTTTTGTAAATGCCTTCGATATTTTAATCATTCGACCTTTAAAGCGGCGACCAGTTCAGTTCTGTTTTTGGGCAGCCTTTCCAACGCAATGATCCAATTCATTCCAGAGATTCGCTATAGGATTGAAGCCAGGTCTCTGGGTTGTCGGGTTCAGCTTTTGGACGCTCATGTCCTCAAACCAGTTCGTCAACGGCAATATAACATGGAGCGGTGTCCTGCTGATACAGGATAAGCCTTCCCCAACTTGCTGCCACAACGTAGATGAAGCATTACTGTCCAGAAGTCTAGATAGACCTCAGCATTCGTGGTTTCCAGAACGGCCGATAGTCCAAGGACAAACTATGAAACACAGCCCTGGACCATCAAGCTACCTCCAATAAATTTAATTGTCGGAAAAATCCAGTTCAGCAGGTACATTTCTTTGGGAATTGGCCATACCAAGGCACGGCCATCAGACTTCTAGACCATGTACCGTGATATGTCACTGCAAACCACAGATTTCTATTGGTCTATGGTCTGAGAATGGCGGCCTTACACTAAACTAGACGGGGCTGGCAATAGTCGTGGCGATTATGAGCTTGTGGGCTGTGTGTGATCCGACAACGTCGACCTACGTTCCGAGCGGATAATTCTTTTACAGACTTTACAAATCGTCGACCTAGGGTTCTTCAATGTCGGTGAAATGTAACGTATAGACCGATTACTTATGTGACCCCTATAATCATTCCGCTCTGGAGTGTGTTCACTCTGTCAATCGCGACATCTTGCATTCACAATGGTACTATTTGTCTTCTCTGAGGCCTAAGAGCATATTTATTGTTGTGTCTGACACGTGGCATTTTGGGTAAGGCGTTGACAATCTATCAATTGAGGGGATTCCAGATATTAATGTTAGGGCAGCGGAATTTTCCCCTCACTGCTCCAATAAAACTTGGAAATTCTCTGAAAAATACAAAACAAATTTTTAAAATGTTTGAATTAATGTACCGTAGTGTTTTTTTTCCATTTCGTTCTTCCAATTACTTCTACAGAAGGCCTTGACAAGTATTTTCCACCATCTACACACACCAATATCACTATCTCACACCAAATTAAAATGCAAATTAACCAAATCGATCAACGAACGAGGACATATACTTCGATGAACATTTCTTTTCTTATTTAATTTCGCCATTTCTTTTGATTTAGATGGCATGTTTTCCGAAGTAGTTTGCCTTCGGTATTTATTTTATTAGCAGAACTAATTCTCTTAAAGTAATGAGGACACATCAGCCCATTTGTTACAAGTGATAGCCAACGAGGTAAACTTGGCAGAATTCTAATTTGAAAGAGAAGAATTGATTTGTAGCACAGATTCCCAAAGCCAGAAGATACACCAACCTCGAATTCAAAAGAAAAACAACAAAAAATAAATGGCAATGCAGATAAACGCTGTATGCGAGGTGTGATGAAAATGTTCGGAAACTTTGCGGCAACTTCAAGATACAAAATCAGTCCCGAACTTTTTCATCACACCCCATATTGGACTTCTGAACCAACCGAGGTCAAAGATTTGTCTCGTTTCTTTTAGCTCATTATGAAGATAAAGCTCACGTACTTAACAACACTGAACACCTTTTACAGTTCTCAATATTTTTTTTCGTCGACATTTATGGTCAGTTGAAAAGTATTTTAAGAGCCCCCACTGTCATACTCCACATCCTCGTCTGCCATTTTTATAGACAACAGCCCTTGCAACTAACAGTGATGGACCTTTTCTGTTCCCAGGCAACAAACTAAGCAGAGGTGCTCTAGACAGGTATAAAAGGGACGCGACTGCTGCAGGGGATGCATTGACAGCCGACTTTTATAGCCGACATTTCGTACCGAAGTACCCTGACTAAGGCACCAGCTACGCTAGCTCTAAAAGCGATCGAATGATTGTCCATTGAGTTCCCACGAAATCCGCACTTAGTGTTTACTATAGCTAACGTAGCACGCTTGTCTCGAGGGACGAGTGCACGCACTCTCCCCTCCCCCCCATCAGGAGGTGTTTTATCACCACTCCGCACATTCGATTAGGATGTAGGAGACGTAACTGTGTGGTTTGCATGGCGAACCTGCTGTTTATTTTACGAGGAGTCTGCGTTCTGTTTGATTGTGACTATATTTGCATAATCACAAGTTGGAAAGTAAGTTTTAGGAAACAGCAGTTAATCAAGAGTCTCACTTTAAAATTAAGCGTAATATACACTGTCCTAGCACAATTTATGGGACACTTATAGCTACCACCAAAGCATGTACTAACTAAAAGAAATTAATAACGTGTTGGTTGTAATAACTAATTCATGGAAGACTTTCTAATGTGGTAGAAAGGCGTTGGAATTGTATTTGACTCCTCTTTTAAAACATTCGTGAGTTCCACTAACGAATAGGACCATTTTTGCCTTGCCCTGATTTTATATACCAATTCATCCTAATGATGGGTTGAGATCTAAGCTTTGTGCTGCACATCAAAATGTTCCGATGTTATTCCTTCCAACTACACTTTTCACAATTCTAACTTTGTATATGAAGCGCTGTGTTGGAAGATGTTGCCTTCCAACACGACATTAGTGTAGGATGCAGAATTCATAGTTCCAAGCACTGCAGGAAAAGGACCACGAGAAATACCCCCAGACCATGACTCCCTCCTCATCCTAACTTCCCGTTTTAGATAACATTAACACTTTCCAAGCATCCTGCATACCCAAACACATCGATCTGACTGACAGAGCGTGTAGCGTGAGTGGCTTCACAGGATCGATTTTCATTGATCCACAGACCAGGTTCGGCGTGTCTTGCACAATGCCAAAACGACGCTGTGCGTTTGTTTTCTTATCAAAGGCTTGCGGGCTACAGCTCTTGATATACAGGTCATTACTTGGCGTGAAAACACAAGCTCGCCTGTGGCTGCTCCCAGCTCCAAACTCGCATTGTATAGAGTCAGATGGCCAGAAGACAATGCAATTTGCAAGCTGAGGAGACAATATTCGACTTGCCGATGCTGTCACAAACTGAAATGAAAATTTAGAGAATAAAATGAATGAAATGAAAGGCACTTGAAGAAAAAATGAAAATACCTAAGAAAGAATAGAAGAAAAAATTCGACAGCCAATGACCCATCTTTTCGAGGAAAATCTACCAGGCAGGCAGTCCAGTGGTCGATGGACGAATGTAGTCCACAAGGCAGCTTTCCATTGATCCACAGTGCAGCTTTGGTGGTTCCTGTTCCATCTCAACCGGCACTGTTCACTGGATTTCATAATCAAGGACTGGTTAATCTTCAGAGTAAAACTACTTTGCATAACTCCATCTACGATTAACTTCTTTCTAATCAGAAAGGGAAGTCCCATGACGTTTGGTAAGATAGTTTAAATGCACTTATAATTGCTAAACTATTCAGTAGAGTAAATATAATGTAGTTAAGTAAGAAGAATTCTGAATAAGTAAGAAGACTTCTGGAGATTTTGGTTCGTCGTTAAATAAAATTTATGGAAGAAAATTGTTCAATAAATACAAATTGTTCGAAGGCCATCTTTCCCAGAGAGATAATGTCAGAATGTAGCTTACGATATTTGAAAAGCACTCACTTGTTTCCAATTTTAAAACTTTCCCCTCCACCAGGAAAGAAATTGCTTTCTCAGAATGTTTCTAAATTTCGAGCGAACAAGAGCTGAGAATAGCTTTCGCGAATTTAAGTGAAGAATTTCTTACGGGACATGTCCTTTATCTTTGACACTTCCTACCTCTTTCGCTCTTCTCAAATATTATTTCTCGAAAACGTGCTGGAAAGAGGAGGAGCTTAAATTTCACGAGATCTTCAGTGACACAGTGTTGGTATTGTTAAAGCGACCGAAGGCCTCCCTGCTGGGTTATGCATGGCCTCAAGACTTCGATTTATTGAATATATTTTCGGAATAGAAGTGATAAACGTCTAAAATACTTTTAGCTTTTCCAAAAACTGCGCACCAAAGATGGTGAGTATCGATCCATTGAAAAATTCTTATTCTAATAAAGAAATGTAATTTTTTCAATACTTGTGGATTTAATTGGATATAACCAATATTTTTCATGTAAAGAAACTCTTAAATCACACCAAGGCAATTTATTATACTGTGCATTACAATATTTGACTGTGGCCTCTATCGGAAGAAACTTCATTAAAAATCAGAGAAGGCACTACACTGTAGGACACCAGAGTAGTATGGTAAAGCCACCATCACGTCTTTAAAGTGAGTGATAGGAAGAGTGAATGCTTTTATATTACCATTTGATGTGATGAACCTCAAGGTTTCTGGAGTCCATTCAAGAAATTCTCTGTCTACAGTACATTTAATGTTTTTCCATGTTCCTGTGCATCGTGACCAGTATATGTTCTTTGTACCATAGGCTGAAGTCTGAAAAAGAATTAGGTAGTCCTGGTTGCCTTCTTCTCTAGATCTGAATCCCATTGAGAATGTGTGGGATGTGTTGGAAACGGCAAGTCTGGGACTAGTGCATCCATATAGGCCATGTGGATGCACTAGTGTATAGAAAATTAGAACAACATACTCTTTCAAACTCATAAAATTAACCTCCACTCCAAGCTAATAATATGAAGGATTCATCCATAACATGACAATACAGAAAATCATTGGAAAGACATTGTTACCTTACCTATAACTCTTCATTCGGCAACAACATTGTATTTCCCTAAACCGTCGTGGTTGCACAGTAGGTAGAATTTCTGTCTCTCCTCCCACTAGGTGGAGAAGACCTGAATTCAAATCCCGTCATTGACACGAGGAATTTTTATGGGTATTTTTCTCAATGTGGCCGAGTTAGTCGGTCTTGGGCGAGTGTAGCATTGGTTTTTCTCCAGCAAATCAATCACAGAACACACGCAGTTTACAGATTTATTATATACGGCTCAATATGCGCTCAGTTGCTGATGCTCCTAAAAAACCCTAAAATAGCTGCCTATTTTCTGATCAGACCACCTTCTTGAAGCCTGTTGTCATCCCGAAGAAGCGCTGTTTAGCCCTCGTCGTTAACAACTTACCCAATCTATACGTCGTCTGCAAATTTTGACCTCACATCCTTTATCCCTTTGTCGATATCATTTAAGAAAATCAGAAATAACAGTGGTCCAAGAACCGATCCTTGGGGATCCCACTTACGACGTTACACCTGAAGAATATCCATTAATCACAATCCTCTGTCATCTGCTCTGCAGCCACTCTGCAATCCATCTTAGAATCTTTCCACTAATCCCGTGTTCCAGATTATACAGTAACCTCTATTGAGGGACTGAGTTAAATGTTGTTAAAATCCAAACAATGTCCAAAATGTTCCTTACATACAGCTCATGAGTAACTGTGTCAAAACAGCTTACTAGGTTAGTAAAACATGATTTACCCTTAACAAAACCCTGCCCTGTGTCTTTCAGAATGCCATTTATATTTAAATGTCCCTGGATTACACTCTAAATCATTGCCTCTAACATTTTCCCTACCAATGAAGTCAGACTAACCAGTCAACAGTTACCGACTTCACTCTTAGAACTGCCTTTATGTAACTCAAGGAACCTTGCATTTTAAATTAATACTTAAGTTACTAATTATTGATACTTAAAGTGAGATTTTTGCTTGGATTATATTCAAACTGCGCACTCACTTGAGTTTGATTCTTTATACTATAACAGATTAGTTTATTCAGTTAGATCCCTGGAATGTTTTTCTGAAGTGCATTGATCCTTTCAAGGAGACGATCAACACATGTAAAAATAGTTTTAACACGTCTGGTTGTATGAGAGTTAATTTAAGCAGTTTGCAAAACTTGGAGGCTCTGTCACGCGATTCCATAATACAAAAAACGAAAACATGAAATATGCTCTGGGAACTTGAGATGATACCTCAGCTGTTAAACCAGCTGACTGGTTGCAAAGTTAATAATTCTCAAAAATGGAAGAGGATTTCATAAGAAACCTAATGGAGTGCTTAAAATAGCCCAAAAAAGAAATCTTTTCTGAAATAAGATGAAAGACGAGTTCTAGTGGACAACCCTCTGTCTACCCAGTCTTTTAATTCTTTAAAATGCCTAGCCAGTTTATTACAACCATGAATATTTGGGCTTTATGCACCAATCTATGCAAAAATATGCAAATTCAAGAGGTCACATGGTATGTGACATGTGTTGTTGTTGTAGTAGGGTTTTCAGGAGCATCAGATCTCAGATCAACTAATGTTAATGTAGTTGGACTTACTGGAACATGGTGCCTTGCAGATATACAAGATGAAGAATCTGATTTCGTTGAATATTGTCATGGACCATAATCTGGCGGATTTCGAAAACGGCTTGATTGTATGGTACCAGTGGAAGGATGGCAGTATTAAGGAAACTGTGAATCTTGTAGACTGTTCGCGCAGTGCTGCAATTAAGCGTGGACAGTGCAGCAGTCGCTGGGCCAATGGAGAGCGCTCATCTATGATCATGGTGAACCGATATCTTGTGAGAGCCGATATTTGGAAAACGGTGGTACAACTGACAATGAACTTTAACCACAGACGATTAGCAGTGTTTCTAAGACCATGATCCGAAGGACTCACTTCCATACCTTATCGGGTGCCATGCTTACGGCCACCCATCGTCAACGACTCCTGAAGTTTACATCTGAAAGGCGTCATCGGACTATTAACCACTGCAAAAACGTGACTTTTTCCAATTAATCACATTTCTTGCTATGTCGTGTGCACAGTAGATGGATGGTAGGAAGAAAACCGCAGAGAGGAATCACTCCGATGTCTTGGTCCAACAGAAACAAGCAGGTGGTGGTAGTGTTTTGGTATGGGGGATTTTTTCCTGGGAATTTCTTGGAGCCCTCGTATTCTGAAAGCTGAAACCTGCCTATCCATTGTGGCCTATCAGGTACACCCCTTCATGGTCACTGTCTTTCCAGATGGCAGAGGTCTGTTCCATCCAGCAGGATAATGAGCTCTACCACGTTGTACTCTCGAACGACGTGGTAGAGCTTTTTTTTATTCAGTTGATCATAAACTTCATATAAACTCTACGCTTGGATCCAAAAATGTAAAATTTGGATTCATCCGTCCACAGTACGGTTTTACACTCTTAATAATTAATAAGAATTCGATAATCAATATAATCTCGAAATGCGATGAGGATGCAGTTTAAAACTTACCAAACAGATGCACAGGGACAGAAAATCGATGTAAACTTTCCTCTCCATTTTTAGTTAACTGTGGTTTGTAATACAACAGGGATCTAAAAGTGTGGTGTCTTTTAGAATATAAGGATAAAGAACGCTATGGATTTAAGCCAAAATAATAATCAAGAATAATCCAGAGCCACATAAGGAAGGATTGTCTACTTTGGTACATCGACGAACTGAAATATTTTGAGATGCCGGTAATTTATCAATGTCAAAAGCTTTTGTGTCCTCCGACTATCTTTGAATAAAATTACGAAAACAAGGTAGTTCACTGATAAAGTTATTTACGTAAAAAAAACAAGAAAAATAACACGTACGTGGAACATTGAGTAACTTATGTAGGGACGGTCTTCTTGAAGAAAGCTGAAATAAAAACAGTCCGAGCGGAAAAGATCAGTGAACGAACAAAGTTGGATGGATAGTGGAGGGCTAGACACTGACGGATTTTATCGAAAGCAAGTATTTAGATTACAGAAAAGCGTATCTAATGAAAATTTCTGCATTTAGCAATAATAATCATAGCAAGATTTTAAAAAAGTTCAAATATTTAAAAGCTTTTCCAATAAATATCGTGTAGTCGTTGGTGGAAAAAACCATCTGCCATAACCAGATATCGCATTCAGGAAGGAGCAAATTCAAATATTGGATCATTCAAACATTGGGCCATTCTTCTTGGAGGAGCTGTTTGTTGTTTGTTGTTGTTTGTTATTTGGTTTTTAGGAGCATTAGCAACTAAGGCCATATTGCTCCGGGATATGCGGTGGTCAATCCTTGACCTTTCCGCATCCTCCGTATTTGATGGTGACGGGCTCGAACCCCGGTCTAATCAAGAAGCGTGTGCTATGCACTGCTGCTCCTTCCCACCTGGCTACGGAGGCGCCCTTGGAGGAGCATTTCAAGCTCCTTGAGCGACGACGGTGGAATAAATCTGCTTCTCATTCTGCTCTTCAAATACGCCCAAAGCGGCTGAAGTGTGGTGATTGTGCAGGCCATGGGAGAGGCTTACCCTCAGCTTCATGTTCCTCAAACAAAGATGGACACATCTGGCTGTGTGTATTGGAGAATTATCATCTTGAAGCACGGCATCGTCCAGGAGAAACAATGTTTGCTCCACGGGATGAATCTGGTTACTCAGAATATCACAGTGATGACAGGACCTAAAGAATACCAAGGTATTTCTGCCCAAACCATTGTTGATCCTCCTCTATATTTGATGGTTGGCACAAAGCAGTCAGGATGATGCACTTCATTTGGCATTCTCCAAAGTAAACTCTCCCTGATGTTGGAAAAAGTGTGAATTGTTTCTTGTGTGATTCGTCTGAATACTTGATGACTTCCAATCATCAAGTATCCAGTTTTTGCGCTCCTTACAATGTTGCATCCTTTTTCTAGCATTACCATCAGTAACGAGTGGGTGGCAATAGCGCCTCTGCCATATATTTCAGTTTTATGAAGTCCTTGTCGAACTGTTTGCTAGAAACT
The DNA here is from genome assembly GCF_048544385.1 of Mastigoproctus giganteus. Classification (NCBI taxonomy): domain Eukaryota; kingdom Metazoa; phylum Arthropoda; class Arachnida; order Uropygi; family Thelyphonidae; genus Mastigoproctus; species Mastigoproctus giganteus. The sequence continues at coordinate 202,246,327 of NC_143582.1, read as the reverse complement.
GGGTTGCTGAGACTCACATTAAGTTATTTTTGAGGCAGCAGTTATGTTTTTACGGGCTACAGTCCTTTTCACTGTCCAGCAGTCTCTTTCTGTAAGCTTCGATTTTCTGCCATAGTTCGTTCTATCAGATTTTGACTTTCCATGCGTGGTGAAAGCAGACATCATTTCCGATACGGTTGCTTTGGATGCATTAAACGAATCAGCAGTTTTGGTCTCTGATGCCTCTGCTAAACGTGCACCACCAATTTTATCTTTTTGGAATTCACACAGGTCAGTCATTTTCCTCACGTACCATTTTTATATCACTTCTAAATGAACATCAACTTTTATTATCATCTTTCCTTCACAGTACCGCTTGCAAGAAACAAAAAATCATCACTGCATGTTCAAAATACGTCATGCAGCCATTACAAAAACTACTACCTTCATAACAGGTGTTTCCATTATTTTGTTCACCCTTTGTATATATTTTATACAACTAAAAATGTGCTCTAGGCCTTCGAGGAGACACTAGTAAGATTGTGATTGATTCAAACCCCTCCACTGTCGCTTTTTTTCTAGTTTGCCTCATCGACTCTCGATTATGTCCATCACTAGGCCCTTGAGCAATGCTGTTTTGAGAAAATTACCAGAAAAGTGGGCTTCAATGAATTGACGCTTGCTTCTTGACAACACTACTGCATGCTCGAAGGTTTCTTCCACAACTTCCAGAAGTTTTAGAAGAAACTTTGGTATTGGTGTATAGATACCAAGGTCAAGAGAGTACTTCGAAGGATATCCAATCGAACATCCGGCAAGATTCATTACCCATATTAGGTCAGAAAACGTTTTGATCACATCTTATATATAAATTAAAGTATCTATAAGTTTAGATATGCGTGGATTGTCCAAGAAGGGAAAATGGATCGACACATAATTCGAATTTCTGGATTGCAACAACAATTTCGCATTGGAGCTGTTGCAGGTCATAATTCTTAGAAGGAAGAAGGAAAAAAACAAGTTTCTCTTCCATTCTTAAGCAACAGTGAAAAGCATCCGAAGAGATGGCGACATGCTAATCGCATTTTACTATTCCCAGAGGCTTGACTGAACTGATTGATCGAAGTTAAGCCCCTCGACATCAACAAGACCTCTTGTATTCGAATTCTCAAAACACAAATTCTTGAAAATATCCACACAAGCGTGTGTACGTGCACGTTTTTTTTTTAGCTCGGAACTTTTCCACCACAGTTGTATAATTTGTCCATTTGGCGAGACGCCATGCTTTGAGATGAAACTCATAAAAATGGTCCGGACAAACATTCAGTTGACTGTTCAAACCTGCCGGTATTTTCTTTAACAGCGAGAAGTTTATTTTGTAAAGGAAATAGAAGTTGCTTTCGATGCAGAATCTTCTTATTGGGATTTACAATTGGTTAAATTACACCGTCCTGACAACGTTACTTCGTCTCATGTGATCCATCGGATCAATAGCCAAGCTACAAGTTCTTACAACGGCATACATCCATAAAAAAATATTTTTTTCCCTTTATTTATCCTAAATTCTCTCCCATTCCTGGATTTAACGTATTCTCTTTATTAGCTATAAGAATGAATGTCTAATACCAATGAATCTTCCTAAATTTCTTCTGTTCAAGCACCTACTGGCCACAATATTAGAAACCCTTTGCAATTTAGCATTAATAGATAATTAAGCGTCGATACGCAAGTTTAACTTGTCACATGATCTGATCAAAGTTCCTGGGTGTCAGATAAATACCATCCGCCTTCCTAGGGCTTCTTAGTCGATTGGTCAAGCGTAAAAACAGGTGATCTTTCCAATTTTCAGAAGGTTTTATTGTCTGATGAGAAAACAAAAGAAATGTAGTCTGATGAGTCACGATTTTCACTTTTTTTTTACCAATTTTATTGTGGAATTGTAGCGTGAACCTCATGAAGGCTCAAACGGCTGGAGGCAGGGCCATGGTATGTGTGGGATAAGTTTGTCAGCAGGGACTATCTCCACTCATTCCTTTAGAAGGTTAAACTACCTCCAATGAATATCTTTCTGTCGTATCGGGCCAACTTCGCCCTTCATTTTCATCCGGATTGCGGTGGATCCTCGCAAGCCAACAGCGAACTATTCATTGTGCAAAAATTGTATCTGAATTGTCTGAAGAACATTCCCAACGTTTCCAACATCTACTCCCGACCCCGCATAACTCTCCAGGACTGAATCCTACTGAAAATGTCTCAGATATTTTGGGGAAGTGGAGGTAATATCTTGATGAAAGGATGGTCAGATCTGTAGCTAGAATTCCTCCGACACCGTGTGGAACCTATGCAGTATGATATAATTTATCACTTGTGTTTGGAGTCTTCTTAGGTTGGAAACTTGTTTCTCGATTAGCATAATTATTACTTAAATTTCCTTTCAATTTCTCCTGCAAGGGATATCGATGGACATTGAGTGATTATAAATGTCTTTCAGCAGAATAAACCAACTGGAATTATTTCTTTGAATTGATTATCAGATTAGATGTGATGACCAGAAGCAAGTAGCTCAATGCTTTTTTTCTCTCATGTCTCACTACAAGTCTCATGAATTATTATCAACCATGGAGAGTTTAAATTTGATAGAATTATTCGTGGATTTTTCCATATACAAAATGTCCTATTGAATCCCCTCCAAAGCACTATTGCACGTCGCTTTGATAAATACGACTTCAGTTTTATCAGTTCAAAGTATCTTCCATTTATTTGATATGATTGTGTTCCTCTGGTAATTTTTCAATAAAATATACTTTAATCTACTGCATAATCCATATGGAAAGATCAGTAACATCGCAAACATCCATTGATCAACAGGGACTACACTGCTCGACAAAATTAACAGAACAAGTAGTCTGCAGGTACTGTCTGCAGAAAACAACTGAGTCAAAGTCCCTAGATGAAGAATTCCCATGTACATGAACCGTTGTTGGTAAATTACGTTAAATACTAATTTGAGAAAAAGCTAATACGTAGAGTTTTTCTTCCGCTAATAATTGCACACCTTTTGCAGTTTTTCTGCCTGAGGCTCTACACTGATGTCTTTCGTAAGCCAATTAACACCCATCCAAGATTAATACCCCCAGGCACGTGCAGCCCATGAATAAGAATGGAACTAAAGCGGACGCATGCCAAATTGCATTAAGCAAACAAAGACCTTGGAGACGACTCTTATTGATGTGTGCTATTATAAACCAAGAATAATTAAAATGAAGGTACAAAGTCGATTGCTTCCATGCAAATTTTGTATCCACACTCATTTACGCAGTGGTTAGATTAATTGTTTATTGTTTCTCCGCTAAGGTCCAACAAACTATGAACTAAGTTATCTTAGGACGATTGGGACGTATGTCAGCACTATTACAGTGTGCAGGACGCTGCATGATATGGGTTATCACAAAAGTTCAACCATCCACAAGCTGCTAATCATTCCGACTAATGCTAGACGCCATCTGGGTGTGGCTCGCTATTCTTGCACCGTAGACCATTGGAAATCTGTGCTTTGGTGTGATGAGTCATGGTGCATGGTCTGCCAGTCTGACGGTGGTGTTTCGGTGGGGTGAATGCCCGAAGAAAGGTTCGAGCCGGAGTATATCGTCCCAACAATGAAGCTTTGCGAAGATAGTGAGATGGTCTGGGGTTGTTTTTCGCTTTTGGCCTGGAACCATTGGTTTTTCTGGACAAGACCATGAATGATGAAGTTTATCTCGACGTCCTGGACAATAATATGTTACCTACGTTTTGACAGCATCGTTGGGGAAGGCATTGTGAAGAACTAATTTGAGGAGATGAGGTTCGCAGAGTTGGAATGGCCACCGCCCTAAAGACAACGCTGATCTGGTTGCCACTTTGAATGCAGAATGCCGGAAAGTAACGGAGAATATTTACAAAAACTGGTGGAGACTGTTCCACGGAGACTAGAAGCTGTCATAAACGTTGAAGGTTTCAGAATATGTTTTAGTTTTCATGTAAATAAAAGTTATTTGTAGATATGCAGGTGTCCAAATATTTATGGTAGGGAAGTGAACATCTTCGGAGGCAGTCCATCCTGTTGAAAGGGGATCTCTGGTGAATGGAGATGTATTGTAACTGAAGTATCAGATACTGTTGTAGAATGTCCAAAGATGGGACTATAAAACAAACTTTAAACAACCATAGAGGTAGTAAACTCATAGAACAACGAGCTATACTAATATGAAGAACCTAGTTTCCAGGCGCCCAATTTGCAGAACTGAAGTCTTTCTTCGTAAGAATACCCTTTTATATCCCTCACCAATCTTGCTGCTCTTCTCTGCATCCGTTGGAACAAATCCTCATACAAACCTTTATGCAGTACTCAAGATGCGGGTTAACCATTGCAATGCTATACAACGCTATAATCACCTTTTTGTCCCAGATGACAAAATTCCAAGAGCTGTCCTAAGAGCCTGTCTTCATTGCTTAGAGAACTTCATGTTGGACTGTAATGTTTGTCCCTATAAGTTCTGCCCTCTTGGGTAGAACAGTTGCAAGGATGCCTGTCCTTCTCACACCGGGTGGAAAAGATCTGAGTTCGATTCCCGTCGATGAAGTTAGGAATTTTTATGGGCCTTTTTCACAACGTGGCTGAGTTAGTCGGTGTCAGGCGAGGGTAGCATGGTTTTTCCTCCGGAAACTGGGATTTTTCGTCCAGCAAACAGAAAATCGACCACAGAACACGCAATTTATAAATTCATAATATAATAATATATTACACAATTTGTATATGTATACATAGAATATATTTATTTCATATACAGACTGCAATATAAAATATAAAATTATTCTATTTCTACCGCTATTTGAGACCTAGAATGGTGAAGTTCTGCTGTTCTATCTCGTGATACCAATAGCTGTTATCTGGTGTGGAGCACTAGCTTTAAACCGGATCCATAAACTGCTTTCAACTCAGAAAAATAATAATCTTCAGAGATCATTTTATAGAGAATAAAAGCAATCCAATCATCCTCAGCAATTTCTACACTCCATTTATTGTGTGATTGAAAGTTTGTCATCTGATTACGTCCCTGTATCGGTTATATGTGATGGCTATTCGATTTTCTGCACGTAATGAAGCGCCGTGGACCCCGGGTGACTATACCATGTTTGATTTTCTTCTCAATAGCTCCCATTATAATCAAAGTCTAGTGTCGTGGTCCACTGCTCCCGCCTTCCAATGACAACCATAATAGTGGCGCAGATCTAAAGGCCAGTGGAGTGGATATGTGCTGAATACGCAGACGTTTGTCTTGGAATTTTAACAAAAAGTTCTTTCTTTGTGGGGCAGCAACTAGATATGGAGGTGATGGACTATCGGAAAAGCAGTTTTCGCGGTTGGCAAATGAAATACGATTTAAGAAATCAGAATTACTTTCAGTTTCTGCTCTTTGCATCAGTTGGGCTTCGTTTTCAGTTGCTGACCGTCTATTATAGAGAAATTATTCCATCAGTCACACGCAACAACGAAGGGTAGATAGTAAAATTTCCCTCTGTCCATCTTTTTTTTTAAATACAATTCCCACCAATCATCACTGCTTCGGGCATAAATCTGATTACCCAAAGATCGACTACCACAAATCTCATGGAAACTCTATTTTGAATTCAACGTGCTATTAACTTCAGACAGCAATTAGATATTGTCTTCCCAGACGCTGCATCCGTGTTTTGGCAATATTTCCATTCCATTAATATCATCCTAAAGAAATATTTCCGTGTAACCTGATACGTCTTAGCAATAATAAAGAGGACTCTGTGGAGGAGACAAATCAGTACCGTTAACTGAACTTCTAAAGCGACTTACCAAGTCAATAGGGTAGACCCACAAGGTGGCATCCTCTCTGCCTTGTTCAAGATGCGCCATACCTGTCTCTCTCTACACATCTCAGATTTGGTCCTCTTCTCCGGAAATTATATTTGGTCCTGAGGTGGCTAAAAAGGATCACTACGCAGTCATTTACCTTCTTAAGGGTTGTTTTATTTGGCAATTTGGATGTCACTCCGTGGGCACACATAATCATCACAAAAAACATCTGAACACTCCCAAAACTGCCGGGAGACTTGACTCGCCAAAGACTGAGGACCTGTTGACTCGGCCCCCTCGTGACGAAAAGGTTCTGTGCAAAAGTATTTAGGGATTCCGAGGCAAATCTCCATTCGGAGGCCCTCCAATATTTTTGATAATTGTTGTTTTCCGTTTCCTCCAGTGCACTGGTCTTTGCAAGGCCCTGGCTACAGGATGGAAATTTTCAAAATGTATACCTCGACTTTTAAATGCTGAAATCAGACTATTAAGTGAAGCACATAAAAGATAACTAAATGTAAAAAATAAATAGTGTAAATGAGCTGAAAGGGAAAACAAACTGAATGTACAGTACATCATACTTATCATACACCGGTGTGCAAAATTTAAGGACCAATCAGGTTTGAAAAGTGAGGACACTATTCAAAAATGGCAACATAGCACTGGCTGCTATGATACAGATGCATCACTGCCAAAGATAGAACAAAGAGAAGAGGTGGTCCTCAATAGGAGATATGGCCACCCTTAATGTCGATGTAGTCTTTCACTGCATGCCCATACTTAGAACAATGTTGATAAGTTCTTGCGGTAACATCGTCCATTCCTCTGTCAGCGCCATCTTCAGCTGGTGAACAATTTCTGGTGGGTGTGGACGTGCCGCTAGGCCTCTAGGCGTCTCCCCAGAGCGTCCCATATGTGTTCGATGGGATTTAGATCGACAGAACGGGCAGGCCAATCCATACGAACAATGTCCTCACTTTCCAAAAGTATATCAACAGCTGCAGTGCGATGGGGTGTGGAATTATCATGTTTAAACACAAACTCGCGGCCAATGGTACCTCGGAACAGATGCACATGGGGAAAGATTACCCAGTACAGTAGCGTGCACCGGTTACAGTACCGCCTTCCAGTATCTGGAATTGTGTACGTCCATCCAAGATAACGGCTCCCCAGACGAGAATACCTGGACCGCCATATCGATCCCTTTCAGTGATGTTTGCGGGGTGATACCTTGTGCAAACCTCTCGCCAGATTAGCTGACGTCCAGAATCGTTTCTGAGACTGAATCTACTCTCATCAGCAAAGAGTACCTTAAGTAAAGATTTTGTGGTTGTAATCTTTAGAAATAGTGTTGGTCCTTAAGTTTTTCGCACCAGTGTACTGTATTATTTCCACACTGGCAATGACCTTGTTTTCTTCTATTGCCTTACTGTAAATAGTTGTTTTAACTTAATACTCTTTAATTTCTCGTAAAATTATAAATTGTTTTAAATGTAAAAATAACAGTATAATTGTATGCACAATAATAGATATAATTGTATGATGATATGTATAATTGCATAAAAATTGGATTGCTATAATTGTACAATACAGTTTAACTGTATACAGTATTGTAATATATGTATGTACGTATATTTCCTTCTTGGCCAATGGCTGTAACTGGATGTCTCTTAGGAGAAAACAATAATAATAATAATAATTCGGGTAGTGTTGCCCCCCCCCCCCCCGGCGTCAAAACTGCCCGAATTCGGCTATCGAGAGTCTGACCATAGCCCGTAAAGAAGGAAGGAGGGGGGATCGGCTGACCTCATTGAACAAGAGAAGAAGGCAATTAAGAACCTGCGAGATTACTTCCAAGAAAATACAACAGCAATCTACCAAGCCAAACGGAAAACAACACTGAACCTCAACAAGGCGACCACGCTCACACAGACTGAAGAAGACACTCCATGGCAGACACTACAATTGCCTCCAACAAGACTACATAAGAAAGACGGCTTCCAACGTTTGGTTTACGAACGGGGGATCTTCCCCGAGACGAAGGATTCATGTTCACCATAGAAGACCAGGTAATTAACCCCAGGAACTACAAGGAAATACATCGCCAAGTACCTCGGAGTAACAGATGGCACATGTCATCGAGGTCACTTAGCCCCAGAAACGATCGAGCAGATCACCGAAGGATGCAGATTGATGAACTGGACAGAGTACACTCGCAGACACGAGCAGGTGGCCAAGGATAATACATCAGAATCTAGCGGAAAAGAATACCAGCTGATCATTAACAAGACTCCATGACCTACTCTAGCAGCCTGTCTGCACTGCTCAGAAAACTTCATATCTGACTGCACAATTACCTCCAGGTCTCTTTCATTGATTACCACCCTCTGTCTTCTCCCACTTAACCATCCTTTTATCCATAAAAACAACTTGCCCTTAATTCCAAACTTAATTCTTAATTTCAAACAATATCCAATTTATTAAGATGCTAAGGGTTCTACGAAACAATCTCTTCTGTACATTTTCTTCAATAAAATACCACACTTTAGTTGTAAAAAAGAAAATAAATTTCCAAGAAAAACTTAATACGCAAAAGTAAGAAATGTGGAAAGAAAATAATTCTTTCTAATATCGAGATTTTCAGTGATAGAAACAAAGATGGAGAGACCGAAAGAGCGCAGCGTTACAATGTCTGTCAATTTTTGCGGCACCGTAGTGCGCCACATCTTCCGCTATTTGTCAGCGGAGCCGAAAGTGACGGCTTCGGTAATTAAACAAGGCTCGAGCTCGGAATCTCGTTCATTTTCCACAACGCTGAACAAGCGCTGTTGCAATTTTAAGAAGCGTGTTACTGTCCTTTGTCACGCTCCAAGACAATTTCTACAACTTTTAAGGCGTATCTAAGAAAAGCGCTTTCTTACTCGCTAAGTGAGCTTTTCATTATGGCCTCCCCTTTAATATTTCTCACCATATTTTCTTGTAAACGTGTTGGTTAAGAGTTAATAAAGTATTTAAAAAATTGCGGTAGTTCCCTCGATGGGCTTAGAGAGGAGCATTAAAGTAATAAAAGTTTTTTTTTTTAATTGCTAGAATAAAAAATGAGGCGATTTTTCATCCAGTTGCAGCTGGGCACAGCTTCTTAATCTTTTCTTCGAAGAAAATTCAAAGAATGGTGTTTCAAAGAATATTTTTAAAAAATTTCAAAACCTGCTAGAAGATGAGAGAGGTTATCCTAATACAAAATATAAAATAACTGTTATTATTATTTGTAATAATTTTCACCTGGTTTGGGTTCTCCCTACACACCGGGTGAAAAAGACGATAAAGGGAAGAATTTTTGTGGGCCTTTTTCCCAATGTGGCTGAGTTAGTCGGTCTCAGGGGTAGATAGCAAAGCCCCCCCCCCCTAAACTGGGGTTTTTCGTCTAGCAAAACAGACAAATCGACCAAAGAACACACGCAGTTAACAGACATAAGACACACAGCACGGCAGATGAATTTAATTATTCGGGTGGTCTAAAAATAATAGTTTGGTTTTTTGGTTACGCTGAAAAGACAGAACCCACCGCGTGGCAAATGTATAGGTACACTGCATTCGCGTAGACGGTAATTCGATGTCAGTATGGATGAACGTCGTGAGTTAACCGACTTTGAAAGAGGGATGATAGTAGGTGCCCGACTTATGGGTCACTCTATCGCGGAGATGGTACAGAAATTGCACTATTCCCGTTCGACAGTATCAAGAGTGTATCGGGAATGCGCCATTTCAGGAATAACATCTCGTCGTGGACAGGTGGGCGGAGAAAAGTGGTGGATGAACGTGGCCGTCGACGTCTGTCTCGCATTGTTTCAGCCAACCGGAGAGCGACAGCGGCAAAATTCATCGGAGGGAAGTGCCAGAAACGTCTCCATCAAGACCATCAGGCGATCATTAGTCGCAATAGGTTAGGAGAGCCGCCGACCGACCAGAGTCCCTTTCCTAATACCACAACACTGGACTCTACGCCTCATCTAGGCGAAAGAACATCGGCATTGGGCCTTGGACCATCTCCTGGTCCGATGAGTCTCGTTTCCAGTTATTTCGAGCTGACGGAAGGGTGTGTATCTGGCGGAAACCGCACAAAACTATGTACCCGTCATGTCTACAAGGAACTGTTCAGGAAGTGGACGCTCGGTAATGGTCTGGGGAATGTTCCTCTAGCACACGTTGCGACCTCTGGTGTGTCTAGACGCATCTCTGAACGGTCCAGGTTAAGTGTAGACCATCTATATCCCTTCATGGTCATCGTGCACCTACAGGGCAATGGACCCTTCAAGCAGGAGAATGCGCCTCCCCACAGAGCCGTGGTGACTAGAACATGGTTCGAAGAGCACTCCGCATATTTTACCACCATAGAATTTTTTGGTTTTTTTAGGAGCATTAGCAACTAAGGCCATATTGCTCTGTGAATATGCAGTGGTCATTTCCTGACCTTTCCGCATCCTCCATATTTGGTGGTGACGGGCTCGAACCCCGGTCTAATCAAGAAGCGTGTGATACACACTGCTGCTCCTTCCCACCTGGCTACGGAGACGCCACCACCATAGAATGGGCTCCCCACTTACCGGACATGAACCCTATGGAACAACTTTGGGATGGTGTGGTAAAGACCTTTCGAGCTTTGGATCCTCCACCCAGGAATGCGACGGAAGTATGGACACCGGTGCAGAAAGCATGGATGAAAATGCCTGTGGAACGCTTTCGTGAACTAGTGGACTCAATGCCTCGCCGTGTGACTGCCCTTATCCAGGCGAAATGTGGGCTTAACCGTTACTAGGTAGGTATCCCATGACCATGTATGGGACCCAACTATAAATGCGCTAATAGTCCTTCAAGGAGACGCTACTACTACTATGAATGCAAGTTGCCATGATCGACAGGTTTAAAGACTTCAGCACGGTTGTTGTTGGATTTTAGGAGCATCGGTGACTAAGGCCATGTTTTACCGTGTATATTGTCTGTAAATTGCGTGTGTTCTGAGGTCGTTCTGTTTGCTGGACGAAAAACCGGAGTTTCTGGGAGAAAAAAACTATGCTACCCTCGTCTGAGACCGACTAACTCTGCCACGTAGTGAAAAAGGCCCATGAAAATTCCGCCCCCTCATCGACGGGATTCGAACTCAGGTCTTTTCCACCCGGTGTCGGAAGGACGGAGATCCTACCACCTGGCTACCCGCGAGGGCCTTCAGCACAGAATGATAATGGAGTACTATGAATTAATAAATGTTGAAAATATCAATCGTGTTCTGTGACACCTTTTTAATGCAACTTTCATGTTCACAATTTCATTTTGTATATTGGCTCTCAGTTGCTCCAATGGTGGGGACTAAATTTATATACTTTTCAACAAAACCCAGAAATAAAAATCTGGCAATTATCTGGTTAAATCTTCTGAGAAAACATGTTGAGCCACAAACAGTATATCACGATGGCTTCGTCTTGAACAAACTGGGATGGATGAATTTATGTAAGTGTCACGTGGTAAAAATTGCGTATATTTTTACCAAAATGGGAGAAATTAACTCTTTCATTTTGGGTTTTGGAGTACCTTATCTATCAAAGATTGGCCAACTTTTCTCTTCCTTAAACAGTAGTTACAATCCATTTTTAAAGTAGAAATATTTTTTCGGTAATATTAGAGCCCACAAAGAGGTACTTGGACCTAAAAGCATCAATCTGTTTCCATAGGTCTGCAAACTTATATCAAGTCAGAATGTTATCCTATTTCCTTTCTGGTAACGTCATCAATACTTGGAAATTTTCGCCATCTTCTCTGTGAGCATTGTAAGTTAATTGCCCTCTTATCGAGAAGGAAAAAACGTTTTTTGCGCTAACTCTTGAAGAAACCGGAGAAGTAGAGATTCCTTTGTGTTGCTACGTTACCATTCTGACTTAAACATAATTAAAAAATAATAATCTTAGTGGTAGAAGTCAGGGAAAAAAATCTTGCTATCGTCTTTCATCAGGCATTCTTTCCTGATCAGTAACATCAAAAGACTATAATAAAAAGAATTGGATACTGGGCAACGTTGGAGAAGATAAAAACCGAAAAAAAAAGTAAGGAATGAAAAGATTACTTTGAAATAGAAATAAGAAGAGACCAGACCGACAGAAAAAGCCTGAAGCACCAAAGGTTGAATTAAGGTATTAGATTGGAAATAGGACTCCGCTTCTAGTTGAAGTATGTTTTTTTTTCTGCTCATAAAGTCGGCCTCAAATGTCATTCTCCCTTCTTTTTTTTTTTTTCACCAAAATTCTCCTTGAAACGACAGCGCAATTTCAGTTTTGAAATAAGAAACCCAACTTCTAAGGGTTCGATCAAACATCACGATTAGAAGATTATTTAACCGTTTCCTTAGTAAAGCTGACCTTCAATGAATCCCCTGGAGAACGAGGTAGTGAGTGAGTTAGAAGTTCGCTTTGGTGTCTTGAAATTCTTTAGAAGTTTTATATTTATAACGCTTGGACGAAACTCTATCTGGATGCAATAGTAGGATTTTTTTAATTAATTTTTTTCTCCAAATTAATGCTACCTTCGGATATATTATGGAACAAACTGATATGGAGTCTATATAGATGCTATCTCAAGCGATTCAAGTTGTTTCCTTTCAAAGATGATGCCCCTTCCTTCGAAATTGAGCAAGCTGAACTATGAATTCTTCAAATTGTCTGCCTCAATTACTTGCGGAAGCAACTTGTTCCAGGAACCAACTCGCTGGGTAGAAGAAAACTTTCCACAATCCGGTCTAAACCACTTCCCCCGTAATTTGAATTGATGGACCCTAGTTCTGGAATCATTTATAAAGTTAAAATTTTGCCTTAATTCATTTTGCATTCCCCTATTAGAGCCTTAATTAACCTTACTAAGGTCCCTCCAAGGCGCCAAGTTCTGCAGCCCACATATACGGAGTCTTTCTTCGTCCGGTCGTCCTTTTGCCCATCTCACCATCCGAGTTGCTGTTTTTGGACCCTTTCAAAAAGCTCAATGTCTTTTTTCAGATGAAGTCTCCATACTTCAACATAATATTCCACGTACAGTCTTACAACTGCCTTACCCAATAGGATTATTACCACCGTATCTCTAAAGAAAATATTCGATTAATCATCGATAGGACACCAAGGACTTTCTTTGCTGCCTGTCCTTTCTGCAAACTTTAGAGAAATTCATGACCTCTGGTATCATAACTCCAGAATCCTTTTCTTATGCTGCTGTTTTTAATTGAACCTACCAAATATATAAGTTATTTTGGGTTGCTATTACCAAAGTTGCATTTTGTTGGGCCGTTGTTGAGTCACGTAAAGAAAAGTGGAAGATCTAGTATAATGCCAGTTCTAATTTCAAAGATGGCACGACTTAATTCGAAATATCAACAAACGCTTCGGTTTCATACTATAAAAGAAATTATCTCCAATTATCTCCATTGCAGGGTTTCTGCAATGATCTCGCCAACCTTGTGGAACTGATTACCATCCTGGCGTACTTATAAGGGTTCATTCCTTACAATAAACTTTCCAATCGATTCATCTAATAAAAGAACAGTATATTTGCAACTTCCTTTATCCGTGGAAGTACGCAAGGTTGGCGATTTCCTAGTTCGTTCAGTAGAACGAATTAGGAAATCACGTACCTGTGACTGCAGTGCATGTATGCTCGAACATCCGCTTGGCTAGAAAAAAACTTAGTGGCCTACTATTTCTGCAGTAGTTCAACAAAACTCCTTTCCATGGATTAGAGCAACTTATTTTGGGCCTTCTTACGTAATTCGATATTGATTTTGTAACCCTGCCAACACACACATGGGGAATATTTTGTGCTTCCTGTCATGAAGGACTAGGTATTTAGTTCAGAACGGACATGCCAAGAATAATAAATCATCCTTGGCTACTGGACCAACTGAGCCGCTAGGCTATCCCCAGGTGACAGAGAGGTGGCGTCCACATCGACCATCCTTCAACAAGCAGAGATGACGCTATAAGGATCTGTCAACACTGTCTAGGTATTTGCTTTGCAAGCGACCTCAATTCTTACAATATTAATGCAAGTCATGTTTGATCTTCTCCTTCGTAACAAAATTTATACAACGTTTTTGTCCTGATGATTTGCTTCTTTGCACTACCTCTCAACTTTTGGAATCAACAGTTAGAAAAAGGAATTTTTACACTAGTTCTCAAGCATCTAGAATCAACAGTTAGAAAAATTAATGTAACATCGGTATTCTTTATGTTTTTATATTTATTATGCCTCTGTTGTTTACCGATTTGTTTACAGTATTTTTTGTGATGCTGCCCTCAGATTTGTTGGTTTTTGTTGCTAGTATCTTTATGAAATCATCAGCCATATCGTGCAATGCTGCATTAATTATTTTGCAAATTATTCCATTGCTATCATCAATATCTTAAATATTTTCTCATCACCTCAACGGATAACTGATAAAAATAAAAGGTTTATTGAAACAAAAATATATAACCAAAACGAGTTTTAGTTGGCCAAACTTTTCGTTGAAACATTGAGTTCAATTTCAGCAAACTCCAAGAAAAGAACCGTAGTGAAAAGTTCATTAACATTATTATTGTAAATTAACTTTTAAATAAAATTAAAGTATTAATCAACTTTTAAATATTACAATGTACTCGTTTGTAATTATATTCATATTTCACTTTTTTTAAATAATTGATTTTTTCGGAGAATTTTAAAAATAAGCCAGTTTAAAAAATGTTAAGAAAGTTTTAAAAATATGAGGAATAATAACATTAATTGTTTTTTTTAGCTAAACATCAGATAAACCTTCTCGCCAGTAGCACAGTGCATATAAGACCCGGGTTCGAATCCCATCTATGACTCCAGGATGGAACACACCCTTCCTTTTTACCTAAGACCATTTAAACCATCTACGGCTACTGATGTCAGTAGAGAATATTCTCCAAACAAACATTATCCAGAATTAACAATCCTTTAAAAATTTGTGTCGATTTGTTTGTAGAGTGGAGGCAAGAGGCGTAGCCACCACATTGACAAAAAAGGTTCACTTAATGTTTGCTTTAATGGAGCCTATATTTAACAATATTCGTATCATTCTAAAATTATTGCTTTGCGTGACACTTGCTTTCTGAAATCCGTTTCTAACCACCTAATCAATAGACTTCTAACCATCCACTCATGCGATACCCATTCACAATAAACCCGTGACCTTTTTTTTTTTTGCTCATGTTAATCTATTAGAGAAACAGTTGAATGGTAGATGAACACTTTTCATAAGTCAGTTGGAAATGCATTTTTTAAATCGGGGAGAATCTATATATTTGTAAATCTTTTCATTGGTTGTATTCTCAATGGTAAATTCACTGGGAACAATTCTCCTTACAAGAAGAATTGTTCCCTTGTAAGGAGAATTGAACAATTCTCCTTACAAGGAGAATTGTTCAAGGACAATTCTCCTTGTAAGGAGAATTGTTCCCTGTGTAAATGAAAATAAAATAAAATAAAAATGATTTTATTTTATTTTCATTTTATATTCATCTCTCTCATAGCCATACACATAACCAGCTGATACATTAATCTAGAAACTGTCCTCGTAATTCTTTCTAATTAACTTGCTAACGAACATACTTCAAGAACCGTCTTAATTAAATCTGTGGGTTGCCACATTTATATGGTAATTAGCAAATATCAGGCTTCAGGATTTATACTAAATAAAAGCAGCCATGTGGTAAAAATATACATATATATAGAAAAACCCCATAAATCTCCCCCCAAATATGACCACCCCAAATTGGGCTCCACTAATGCTATGAAAAAGCTGTTTAATTTAAGTCACGCTATTTTAATTTAAATATTCTTTGTGCACCGTGTTTAATAAGGTACTTGACTTGGTTTCAAAAAAAAAAAAAAGCAAATTTAAAATATTTTTTGTAATTTCAAACTCAAGATGATGAAAACTAGCAATAAGTATCTGATAGTAGAAGACTCTATCATGAGATTTAATTAACGTCAAGTCTTAAACCACTTTACTAACTTAAGTAATTATCAAAATTATATTTCCGATAAATTGTCTTTTTCTTTTCTTTTTCTGAACTTCATTTCGCATTTAATTAACATCTCATATTGGTAATCGATATTTTCTTGTTTCTCTTTTTGAAACTGGGGTCGTGATATCAACTATATTATGAGATTATTTTTACATCTGAATTTGGAAATTATGGTTAATGTTTTAGGTACGCTAGCTAATAATTCCTCGACATACTTTTATTAAAATTTAACTTTAATTAAAATGAATTTTATCACGAAGGGAAAGCCAACTAATAATGTGATATCACTCTTGATAATCGAGACACGTTAATGGCTACTTTTTCGATAATTTATGCCTTATTTTATTAAGATGGGACGTTGTTAATTAATTGATAAGATTAATTAATTGATTCATAAGGTTACATCGCAGACCGTTTTTATAGCTCTTTTTCCCTTTGGAAAGAATTTTTTGCATTCACGAACAATGGATAATAAAGTAAAGCAAGAATGGCTGAACGAACAGTACTACGCATGCGTTAAAATAACAAATTTAAATAAACAGTTGTAAAATAAACGTGGATTTGAAGGAATCATGACCGGTTAATACATATGTAACATGCAGGCCAGGAGCGTACCAAGATGGTGGGTTCGGATAGGTGATAGAGACATCTGGTATAAATCTATGGGTGACTCGTCTGGTTGAGGCAGTCCATTCCGACTGCCATCTATGGAGGAGGTGGGGTACGCTTTTCCTTTCTTGTTTCTAGTTGTTGGTGAGGTTGCGAACATAGTCCATGATTGTCATTGATTGTCACTTCCATATCTGAACTGCAGGTGTGCTGACAGTGCAGCATGCCCTGGTGATGGTGAGTAGGATATGCTTTATCCAATTTTCTTCTATTTTTTTCAAGGATTACTCTGTGGCACCAGGCATCTGCACCATAGCAGATAGCAGGACGCAGGACAGCCTTGATGATTGTTAATGTTCTTCTTTTTGGACCCCCAGTCACACCTTGTAATTCTGGAAATCATGCCTGTGTGTTTCCTGATCTTTTCTGCAAGATGCGAACAGAAGATAAGTTTACTGTCAACTATAACTCCTAGATATTTGAATTTGGTTAAAAGTTTTACTGGTCTGCCATCAATCCTGATTGCTGATGATCTAGTGGTACTGAGGCTGCCTTTGATTAGAATTGCTTGAATCCTTTCTTCTTTTTTTAGTTTATGTGTGGTAGTCCAATCGAGGATAACTTTTAGGGCCGAATTTGTCCTTCCCTAAAGCTGAGTATTTGCATCTGTAATGATAACCAGGTCGTCCGCGAAGGCTGGAAGTCTTGCATACTCCATGTTGGTAATCAGGAGCTCATTTAGTACGATTTACCGGAACGTTGGCCTGAGTACAGATCCCTTGGAGCCAACCTTTAGCGACAACTCTGGAGGATTCTTTGTATTTTGTACGGACCATGACCTCGTCAGATAATTCTGTAGGCAGGAGTAGAATTTTTTGTAATTTCTAAATTCGATAATTGATTCCATTATGTCATTCTGTTATTTCATTCGATTATATCATCTGACTTTTTCATTAGATTATGAAAAATGAAAAATGACAAATCAAAGAAATCACTTTTTTTTTCAATAATTGCCACTTTTTAAAATATTATTTAAACCAACAATTCCTATAGATTATAATTCCAACAGCGAACTTAATATTATTTAATCAATTCTGTAGATTAAAGAGTGCGTTGTTTTTTTGGTGATTTTCAGTTAATATCGATTTAAAGAACACTCCCAAAGTGCCAACAAGGCAACCATTTGTCACAGCAAGGTGTGATTACTTGGCAGGGATGACGACACTAAGTCTCCAATAAAGCACGTCACTTTCATTTCACTTTGGGGTCCACGGAAGGGGAAAAGCAATTAAAACACACGTCAGCAATGTTCCGAACCAAAGTGAAGAAGATGGTATTTTTAGAACACAAACGCGATGAAACAGGGCTTTACCTCCGCTTTTCAAATTAAATTCTTGTGGACATTATTTTGCTTCGCTTAGCAAACCCTAGATTCATTGCTGTTGGGAATTGGTGCTCAGAATGTCGTCCTGTCATTTGCTCGCTTGCTCTTTGAAAGTCACATTGGCGTTGTCGAGTGTCCATTTTGGTTCTTTGGAATTTTGCCACGAAGTATAATCGCGCTAATTCTAGTAATGAGGCTTCGTATTCTCGGAGAGAGGGCCACGGTGTCATCATTCACCCTCGTTATCTTTGTGGGGTGATATTTCACCCTGCTCACCTTTCGATAACTTATTGAAGAGTCCTCTCTCTCTCTCTGCGAGATAATTCTTTAGACTTCAGAGACTGTTTATCATTTCTTCCGTGTAGTCTGTCTGTCTGCTACACCTTTCATCCTGTTATCACTCCATTGCTCCCCCCCTATCTCAACCCCTTTACTTGAAAGGCTTAAAGGTGACCCTTATCTGATAACTGTCGTTCTGTTTGATAGATTGTTCTAGAATATCCGTTTTGGCGACGGACTGTTCTCGACCTCAGTGATTTTGGATTATTATCTTGTCTTCTTTATAGGGTTTTCATTATGGCCTTAAATACAAAAATTATCTAGAACTATGTTTTAAAAAAAGTATAAAGGCACTTCGGACTCTCCTTTCAAAGTTGAAGGCATGGACAGATAATCTTACTCGTATCCACTCTTTGGATGCTTCCTAGAATACTGATTCACAAAAACTTCTGAAAACTTTAGTTGCCTGATATGGTTGTAGAAGTTTTTAGGATTTCTAAAGTTGTAGGGTGTAAAGTTATAGGGTTTAGAAGCATCAGCAACTAAGCCATATTGCACTGTATGTAATGTTTGTAAATTGCTTATTCTCTGTGGTCGATTTGCTGTTTGTTAGACCTAAAACCAGAGTTCCCGGGAGGAAAAACCATGCTGCCCTTACCTGAGATCGATTAACTGAGCCACATTATGGAAAAGACCCATAAAAATTTCCCGAGTCATTAATGGGATTCGAACTCAGTTCTTTTCCACTCGGTGTGGGGATGAAGGCGATTACACCCACTGTGCTACCCACGAGGGTAACTTTAGTAGCACGCGACAGACAAATACAAAAGTTTGGAAATCACTAATCTGGGTTTACTATATGCAATGCGATACACGCTAAATAAAGCACACTACCTTGAAAAAATATTAGAGCCTAATAGCACGTAGGTCCACCTTTAGCAGAATGACAACGAATATTCTGAATGGCATGGACTGGATTAGGTGACTTAGTCGTCCCTAGTGATCTTATTATATTCCCGTTCCAGAACGACCTTTACATCCACCAGATTTAATAGCCATTGAGGCATATCTCGAACGGATTGTTCCAGTTGGGAGTACAGATTCTCGACGGGGTTCATAGCAGCCATTAGTGGGCAGGGTATCATATCAGCGTCATGGGATGAACGTAGCCTGCAAAAATGTCCAAGAAGGTGAAAATTGGTTCCAATCGTCTGTTGTTGAAAGCTTAAGTGATTGTCTTCCGAGTTTTGCATACATGTTCGTCCATCCATCTTCGGTTCATCGTGGCATGTCTTCTTCCCGCTAGACTTGCTCTTCTTGTTGTTGTTTTTGTCCAATAATAACACCATTATTAAAGGCCATAGAAACTGTTTGAGTTGATGCATGGATGAACTCCGCTTCTGTCCATAATTGCGCTTCCACTAACATTGCTGACATGTGTATTAATTGTTTTCCCCTTCCATAGACCCCAAAGTGAAATGAAAGTGACAAACGACTTACAATACGCAAATGACATGGTCCTACTGCTTTGACATGCGTAAAGTTGACTCAGTCCTGGAAGTTACGCACTCTCCGAAGAATTTGGACACCCGATCTTAGTGAACGATGCAATTGAGCGTAGTCAGATAACGAAGAGTTATGAAAGCATACAGGAAAACCAGCAATATCAGTAACAGCTGGATGAGTCACGGTTAGGTATCTAAGGACTTATTTCTAAGGAGATTGTTGATTTCCATGCCACTAATTTGCCAATGAGAACTACAACAGACCATTTGAGCTTACAGAAGTTTCAAATAAGCCTGGAACTCCCATCCCTTGGAAATGAAGTTGCATAATTGTTTTTGGCTCTAATGAACTGTATTGGGATTAAAGTAGATTATGGCAGGGATTAGTGAGTTTGGCAGAATTTGTAGATAATGAATTTAAATGTGGCTAACTGTTGGCAGAGCAACTCCCTATCAGCGAGCTGTAGTTTAATTACGAGAAATGCAGAACGAATCAGGTTACTCATGAAAGTGATGAACCAAAATAATGATTTATTCTCTCTCTCTCTCTCTTGCTAAAATTTCCTTTATACATAAATAGCCGTTTCCTACATATAATTGCAACTGCATTAAGTAATGAGATAGGAGTAGCTAATAAGCAAACTTGACATTCATGGACTAATAATCCTTTCTAACAATCATTTCTAATGATTGGTTGGTAATTCCCAGTTCAAAAGATTCTTTTCGTTCTGCTTATAATTAAATCTGTTTTCAAGCTGGAAAAGAATGTGAACCACGGTTAGATGATGTAAAACAATCTGACAGAAAGAACTGGATTACAACGTTCATCTTGATAAAGGAATTTATATACATTTTTTGAGTTTAAGGTAGATTCAATAGAAACTTGTTCAAGATGCCCATGATTTTTTAGGCCAATTCTTACAAAATTATCCTTAGTGTTAAGGACATGTATGTAATCCAGTATTACAACAGGAACAGGATAACGTGTCGTAGAGGATTAAGGATCTCGCTAAATTGCATTCAATTTAGCGAGATCCTTATAAAAATTACCACATGGTGGTAATTTTTATGAAACTATTAGCCCCCCTCTACATATATGTTTCCCCCAATCCGAGGTCTTCAGGGTTTTCTGCTACGCTAATGGAGAGGATTCCTCGCTTGTAGAATTTCTTCGGCTGCTAATGAAGCTAAAGGCACTGCTGTTCTTTAGCAACCGATTAAGATCAACATCTTCTCAATGCCTTTCTTAGAAGCTCAAAGACTTAGAAGTCATGGGGTAATACAATGTCGGGCACTCAATGGAACAAGCACCATAGTTCTTCTCATATAATGTCCATGTCTGTGCAGACGACTTGGGATGGTATGGGTTGGCACTCGTGCCCTTGTCAATGTTGCAAAGCGTCCGAGTTTTGGATGGCGTTCTAGCGTTGATTGCGACTGGTAAGGAAGACAAAAACAAACAACCTCTCACATCAGGGTTAACCGAGAACAACTTCTTCTGCCCATATGCATTATATCCATTAATTTTGCGAGCGATCTTGCATCAACGTTGTGGATGGTTTTGGGCACCCATGAACTGTCTAGGTTTCTTGGAACCGATTCCACAATCTGACAATTTGTGGCACATAAAGCCATACCGCCTCCGTAGCCAGGTGGGAAGGAGCAGCAGTGCGTAGGACACGCTTCTTGATTAGACCGGGGTTCGAGCCCGTCACCACCAAATACGGAGGATGCGGAAAGGTCAGGGAATGACCACCGCATATTCCGGAGCAATATGGCCTTAGTTGCTAATGCTCCTAAAAAAAAAACCAAATAACAATAACAATAAAGCCATACCACACCTTGACGCTCTGACTGTCCCACCTCCACTCACCGGATGACTCTGTTTACAACTGCACATCAAGTATGAACGTGTGCCGATATTGTGGCTGGTTGTTTGGTTGGTTCAATGATCTTTGATCTTTTAGTTGTTGTGAGTAGCAAATAATAAAAGAATTTTTCTTTGTACCCAAGAAGCGTACAGCAACTAGCCTACGTCTCTCAGATCTCTATCAATGTTTGAAATACGAATTTATAGCTCTTTTCAGATCTCTGTAGTCCTCGTGGGTAGCACAATTGGTAGGATTGTCCTCCTCCCCACACCAGGCGAAAAAGACCCGAGTTCAAATCCCGTCGATGATGTGAGGAATTTTTATGGGCCTTTTTCACAACGTGGTTGAGTTTTTCGGTCTCGGACGAGGGCTTTTGCTCCCGGAACTGCGGTTTTTCATCCACCAAACAGAAAATCGACTTCAGAAGACGCAATGTACAGACAATATACATGTTGCGACATACTTTAGTCACCGATGCTCCTAAAACCCAACAACAACCAACCAGATCTCAGTATTTTATCAACATAGAGCGAGCGAATTCAATTAGCAGACATTCCAACTGCTTGTAGCTTCCATTTATTTTAGTAATCTTCGGGACTCAACTTGTTTACCTTGATCGTGTAAAATAAAATTCCTTTCTGGTATTATCGTATTCCCCCTGATGGTAGCAGAGAGCTGCTCTCTTACACGCCATGATGTAACGTCCCTTGTTCGTAGATAAGGTAATTAACCTACCCAGTTATTATGCAAAAGCTGGGCGGTCCTTCACTTTCTGTGAACTCACACAGAGTTGATGTAGCTAATGACTCGTATCACTAATAAGTGAGATAGCGCGGCTAACACGGATTCGGTATTATTGTCTGATATCCCCACGACACCGCTCGTTAATTAAGATGGAAGAAGATATAGTAAATGGAGAATGAACATGCTTGAAGAACGGATCGCTGGTAATTTACTTGAAAGTGGTTTTATATCGACCTCGGTTCAGGCCATACATGGGAGCGCATGCTCAGCTACCATAGAATCTACCATCTCGAACAAGAGTTTAAGCAAATAAATATTTAATGAATAGTTAGAGGTAGGTGAGGTAAAAAAACATCTTTAGACGTCACTCTCTGTGTTTCACCCAAATCTTAAATATATTTCTTGGCTAAATGCTTAAGAGTATGAAGTTCATTTATTCACGGGTACTGCCATGTGCAATACCATGGCAACTCGTTGTGGGGGTATTCACAATATGAGATATAATTAAACGATCATTCAAACTACCTTGGTAGTAGAAATGATGAACAGAAGACTTCATGAGAGGAATCTTTATGCACGATGATCAACTGTTCTTTGTCTCTTCACTCATATACATAATAGACCCATTTAGATTGGTGTCGACTGCATTGACTGGACCCAAGAGCAACGAGCCGTGGTCTCTTCAATCTTATTATTGGTATAGTTTCATCTGATTCTTCATTTCTTCTAATGGACATGCATATTATCCATTTCCTATAATTGACGAGATAATGCATGTCCTCACATCAATCAATAAATTATTTCAGAGCTCGAGTAATGCCCGTCTGTACTGGCCAGCCAAATCAAGAGACCTCATTCCAATGATGCATCTCCGGGATGGTTCAGGCAGGAGAGTTGCCAGTGACAGACCCCTCCAGTACTAGAAATCTCACTGAGCTTGTGTCAGCCCTTAGACAAGAATGAGGATTGATACCTCCAGTATTAAGTCACTTTACAGCATGATGAGTGACTACCACTCCTGTTTTGCCACCCACTTAAATCACACGTCTTATAAGAGTATTCCCATCCATGGATCATTGATATAAGGTTTTTGTTATGTTTGCGATTTTACACACACTGGCTAAAACAATACGAACCTTAATTGGCATGGATTTAATAAGTTGTTTATGCCTTTTGGTCTAATTGTAACCATTCTTCCAGCAAAATATTGCGCAGCTGCAATAAAGTTGAAGGAAGAAAACTTCGTTGCCGAATAGTTCTCTGTCCAACATATCCCACGCATTTTCAATAGGACTGAGATCAGGTGAATGTAGGGGTCAGAGAGGATGGTGGAAATTCGAGTCACGTTCTCTAAACCATTCTTGCGCGATTCTGTCACAATGTCCCGTTGCATTGCCATCCATAAAGTGGCCATCACCTTCAGGATAAAAGTGTAACATTGCAGAGTGCAGTAGATCTGACACAATACTCCTTGGATGCTATTCGACTTTTCCACCAGTATAAACACACCCGTCCATCCGAACAAAACATTCCCCATACCATTATACTATCCCGCTTGGGTTGTTTTAACAAGACAAGCAGGGTCCATCGCATTGTGAGGTTCTCGCCACACTCTCTGCCTACCATCAATGCAAAACAAAGTGTATCGTGATTCGTCTGACCACATGACTTTCTTCCATTGTTCCACTGTCCAATCACCACGTTCTCAGTACCACTTTCTTTCCGTTTTTTCTCTAAAACTAGTGGCTTCCGAATAGGCAAGCGACTGTCAGTATCCAATTTCTTCAATTCTCTGCGCATGATATGGGTTGAAATGGGGAAGTTCTGGGCTTGATTGAATTCAGATGTCATTTCTGCACATGGATGTCCTATTTTTCTATACACTCCTCTTTAAACTGCGACGGCTTCGATCTTGAAGTTTGCTTCCCAGACATTAAAAACCTTCCAGACAGATGCTTTTGAGAAACCAGTTATGTCTGTACAACCACGATAAGACCATTTTCAAAGTCTGATAGATCACGCGTTTTTCCCATTCGGGTCTCAGACGGGGCAACACGTCTTCACCCCATGTCGGTTTTCTTCGCATCTATTCACATTTATTTCCATTTCTTCTGTTTCTGACTATCTTAAAACAAAGGTTTGAAATTTTTTGGCCAGTGTGTGTATTTGTTCTTTTTAACTTTTGCGCATCAGTGCATTTCAATATATTTAGAAGTTAAACTGTTTTTGTAATAAGTTACAATTCAGTTTAGTTAAATTAATGTGACTAAATTAAATTTTAAATTAAATTACGATTTAATATTCTTGGATCCTTTGTTATCGGTATTTTGGCGCGAACGTCGCATCTCGGAGCCAGTATATCGTTGGGTCGTACATTGTGTTAATTGAATTCTTGTAAACTGTAAATAAATATTTCGAAAGTCCTTATCTCGTAGGTTAACTAATTTTTTTATTTAGCTATGCATTTAAACAGTCAATAGCATTATTTAGAAACGTACACTACTCCACAAAATTAACAGAACACGTAGAAAACGTGGTGTTACTCGTGCAGTTTGAGATGAAGCGGACAAAGATGTACCAGAGAATAAAGATGAAATGAGGAGACAGAGAGAGACTTCACCCTTATGTTGGATATAAGGGTGTGTATAAGATTCTGTGCCAACAAATCCTATTCTTCCACCAGCGCACACCTTACCTTACCTCACCAAATAATCGAGGAGTTGGCTATCGGCCACATCCAAGGGCGTCCCACACCTGTTCGATAGGATTTAAGTCTGCTGATCGTGCTGGCCATGGCAGTCACTGAATATCTTCAGTTTCAAGATATTCCTCCACCACTTGAGTTTATGTGTAGTTGCGTTGTCGTGCATGAAAAGAAAATCTGGGCCAACCGTACCCCTAAAAATTCGCACATAGGGTTCGAGGATCTGTTCTCGGTACCTCTACGCAGTTACGGTATTCCTATCAAAAACATGAGGGTACAGCCGATGATAATTTTCCACCACACACGAGAACACCGCCTCCACCATAAGCGTCCATTTCTCTGATGTTCGAGGGATGGTACCACGTTGCTCGTTGTCTCCAGATGAAATTACGTCTAGAATCTGTTTGTAGGCTAAGAAGGGACTCATCAGAGAAGTTGGCTGACTCGGGTTTTTCTTCCAGCAAACAGAAAATTTACCTCAGAACACAGGCAATTTACAGAAGTATACACAGTTTCGAAGAGCTCTACGTACGGTGGTTTGGGGTTAATGAGATACAAACTACTGGCTTTGTTGAGAAGAGTCCGCTTGAAGTGAGCTTTCTTAACAAATTCCGGTTGTAAATATAGCTGCAGCAACCTCAAGAGACAGTTGGTGACAGGACATCGTAGGGTTCCATCTTGCTGTTAGAACCAGACAGCGGTCTGTTCTGGTTGATGCAGCCCTTGGGAGACCTTGGTCAGCTCTTCTTATAATGGTTCCTGTCTCCTGAAACTGCTTCCATAGTACAGAGACGAAGCTGAGTAACACATTAAGTCAACGTACCACCTCCGCTTGCGACTGCCTGACTTCAAGTCGTCCAACGTCCCGCCATCGCAAAGAATCATCTGAACGAAGATGACTTGCCATTTTCTGAAGGTGAGGGCCTTCCACATTGAGAATGTCTTATGAAGCGAACAGTTTACAGTGCAGAGGTAAGACTGAGACATGTCTAAACGCATTATGGTTTGTTTGGCCTGCTCTGTTCTCCTAACAATGATCGTAATCCCAATATTTTATGAACCGAGATCATATTTTGTTTTAAACAGTGGAATACGTGACCGCCCTTGTTTGGCCCTTTTTTCTACCTAACTTTTGCATATGATTGTAGATGTACGTGGAGGATCATTTAATTCGCATACTGGTGCAAGATTTTATGTTTACCGCGCGAACTTTCCATAACCGCCCTAAAGGCGCTTCCCCCGATCACTACTGAACAGACTCTGTGTGCGCATGACAGTATTTGTCGGGCTATTGTTGCGTGAAGAGAGTTTTTTAGTGTCACTGACAATCGTTTTGAAGCAAGTATCATGTCGGACATACAGATTGAACAGCGGTATGTGATTCGTTATTGTGTCAGAAGGGGCTTAAATGCATCGGAAACAGTTAAAGAGATGAATGAAGTGTATGGTAATGAGTGTCTTGGTAGAACGGCCATATTCCAGTGTAAAGTGATTTCTCCATCAAGGCAATGCCAGTAACGGCCATATTCCAGTGTAAAGTGATTTCTCCATCAAGGCAATGCCAGTACATATACGGCTAATGTTGTGCAGGCAGTGATCATTGCCATAGGTGCCAAGTTTCTGCCACATCCCCCTTATTCACCGGACTTAGCCCCGTGTGATTTCTTCCTGTTTCCACCTCTGAAGAAAGCTCTGACAGTGCGTAACGTTGAAGGGAGAGTATTTCGAGAAGGAGAAATCCACAGATGATGACAATTAAGATAAGACTTTGCACCAGTCCGCGAATTAAATGATCACATTCGTAGATTGAAAGAGGTCCATAAAAACTCAGTGAACAACATCCATGCTCTCTGATACTGTACAAATGCGCTTTGTTTGCACCGTGGCCGAGTTAGTCAGCCTCAGACGAGAAATGTATGTAATTTTTCTTGAAAAACAGGAAAACCATAGAACATAACGTCTGATAGCGTCAGTTGTTACAGCAACACTCTACTCACGCCTAATAGCGTCTGTAGGAAAAAGACCTGTTTCTTTCCAGGTCTCAGTCTCCAGCCACTTTTTTCCTTGTGTGTGCAGGAAAATTAAGCAAATTTCACAAAAAGTTGCGAGCCTCATTATCACCAGCGAACTGAGCCTTCTCTTTCTTTTTAACTAGGTGGCAAATGCCTGAGCGTGTTCACTCCACTAATTCAAGATTCGATGAGCGCGAAGAAACACAAACTTCTTATCTAATGAAAAAGTGTGATAGATCGCTTTCACCTCCAGACCGGTAACGGTGTCGCTCTTGTCACTTTAAGAGGCTGATTTCTGTCACCATCAGAAATGAGCTCTTCACTCTTGAATAGCGATGTGCCCCACATTCATCTTATCAATGCGGAAAAGGAGTGACAAACGCTTACTTTCATTTATCTACGAAATGTCAACGCAGCTAGGAGGTAATTAAGTCTTGTGGTTTTGAGATAACGTTTATTTTTATCCATTATCGGCATCCATGATTCATTACGTCTGTATTCATCCGCGGTTCTTAAGTTGGCTTAGCAAATCCATCTTTAATCAAATCCGGTTAATTGTGAATAATCGCACAGTCGGACGTTGTGTACTTTCCATTGTACGTGAAGAGAAGTCGTAAAACAAACTTTTTTAACTTGTGTCTGGAAAGACACAAGCACGCGATCATAACAAGGCATTACTACACGATAATCACTTTTTCTCTGTGCGCTTATAAAGTTGCGGTCTAGAATGCAGGGTCAAGAAACTCTTAATTAACTCTCGGCTGGAAAGGGAAGCCAAGAGAGAAATGTAATGAATGTCCAGTCACGTGGTCGACAGCTTTCAAAATCTGGAAATGAACGTCAAGATTGATAAATGTGTTCTTTTGCTTTTTTCTCGAGTGAAGTGTACACAGAACAATACTGCAGTGGACAATGTTCATTCGTTTGGTCACGCAAAACACTACAAAAAACACTGCATTGCCAAAAGTATCCGGATACGTATTGGGTTTTAGGGGCATCGACGACTAAAGCCATGTCTGTAAATTGCGTGTGTTCTGAGGCCGATTTTCTGTTTTCTGGACAAAAAATCCCAGTTTCCTAGTAATTATAATATACACCCATTAACAGTATGTTGTAATGGGTGTACGTGTACTCAGGCTATTAATCAACAAGACTATAGAAAAACATTCAAATAACATAAAAGCTAACAACGAGATATGGATTACAAACGAGCTGTAGTGATTCAATAAAAGGCGTTGGAGAAAAAACAAAAGAATCTGTAAAAAGTACGGTCTTCAAGAGATATTTAAGACGATTAATAAGATGAGAAGTTTGTTGGAAGGTCCGAACCACTTGTAATAGAATAAATGTAATATACAAAAAAAAAGTGTAATCGTGGCGAGATATATATAGGTGAGACGAGTAGGAGATTTGAAACTCGCATAAATGAAGACAGCATAGCAGTAACTTACCCTTAATGCTACACTGCCCCAAACTGTACAGCAGTGGCTTATGGGCAACAGTATCATAAACTTTCCTGCCATCCAAGTATATGATATCAAATTTTTGCATCCAGTTCTTTTGTTACTTCATTACAGTATCCAATCAGATTGGTCAGACAAGATCGCCCCTTAACAAATCCATGCTGTGACTGCAGTATAATTACATTACTATCTGATGGACTTGCATTACTTCTTTAACCAGAGGCTCCATTATGTTCCTTGGAACAGAGTTAAGCTAACAGATCTCTAAATACTTATCTCACTTTATGATCCCTCCTTGCGAATTGGGGACACATTCGCAAACTTCCGGTCCACTGGGACCTCTCATGAATCCAAAGATGCTTTCATAATTATGGCTAACGGTTTGCTTACTTCCTTTGCTGCCTCACTTAATATAATTAGATAGATTCCATCCACCCTAGCCCTGTTTAGATTTTCATGAAATATTGGAATTCTGCTCCCTTAAAGAATCCTCATTCGTGAATGTAGATGCAAATTACCTATTCAGTTAGTCAGCAAGCTGAGCAGAATCATCAACAGTTAACCCATCGACATCAAGTGGATCGATGTGGTTCAGTCCCCTCCTTCTGCAGTTAGTATAAGTGAAGAAGACTTTTCTTTGCATCCCAGAGACTTTTCAAAATCTGTCATAGCTTTCCAATCTCCTTTGTGACTTGATTACAGACTAGTTTATAGGTACCATAGCCTTCTGTCTCCCCTGATAAGTTATATGCATTCCATGCACTTCTCTTCTCTTCTCTGCCACAAGTCTCATCAGGTCATCTGACATCTATTTAAATCAAAGCGTGGAACAGTATTTCTTAGTGACTGAAGAACCCCGTGAGGTCGAGGGTTGGTATGAAAAGCCTAGTACTTCTGTATTTATTTTCTCTGAATGCTTCCCATTTAGAATTTACTGTTGGTAACATCATCAGATGGTTCCAGTGCATATAATACATCTTTAAGCAAATCCCACATCAGTACATTGTGATCATTGCCACTCATTGGGTTTTTTAACTACAGGTTCTTAATGCATGAAGAGATCAAGAATATTGCTTCCTCTTTTTGCCTCTCTAACGTGCTTCTGTAGAAAACAGTCGTCCAATAAATCCACAAAAGTCTTGCTAGCGTGTGAATGACCAACCCACAAGTTCTAGTCAACATCTGGAAAGTTAAAATCCCCCAATTTTAAACATTCTGATTTGCTGGCCCACTCTATTTCTCTGTATAGCTGTTTGGTGTACTCATTACAATCATTAGTGTTCAGTGCAATGTTGAGTCACACCAAACTGAGTGAACATTGCACTGGACACCTTTGTCACCTGGATGCACTGCCCAAGCTAACTTTGCAGCAATCAAGCCAGCCAATCAGTGGTTTGTTCCATCAATGTTTATCTCGTTTCTTTTGACAGAACATGGCTTCTTGAGAGCGAAACTTTACCAGCGTGGACTTGAACCTGATTCGTTCTGGACTTGAGGTGAAGAGGAGTCTTGGAGTGCCCGATATATATCCAGCATAGAGTAGAATTGTTAAGAGATGTTCCTGAACTCACCCTGGACAACGTTCAAATTCTTCTGGATAATCCCAATAACTTTGTGGCACTTCAAAATTTCTCGATTGCTGTTTTCTCAATGAGGACTCAACGTAGGTCACAGAACTCTTTATTTTCCTGTAGTTTTACCATGACTTGGATAAGAATTATATCCTTCTCTGTCTTTTGACTTATCTTTGTGCACAGGTCCACAGGTACAGCACTACGTCCTGTGGATTTAATGCATTGTGCACAGACAGTGAAAAAGGCCCGTGTTTAAGACTGGTAGATTACATTTTTGATGCTGTAATTTGGATACAATTTCATCTTTTAAATGAATGGCAGATTAATATTTTAGAGTTGCTGCTTTTTTTTTAATTGTTCAATACCTGTGCGCTTCAAAGGAGAATTGGAAGCGCTGGGTTTCATTGGCGATCCCCTGTGCCATTGCAGCTCCCTTGAAAACTGGGACCATCTTATGTACGATTGTGAAATCTACGAGGATATAAGATGCACTCCACTTCACAAGGATACACTATCTTCCAAAAAACCTTGAGCACCAGGTACTGGAAAAGAAAGAAGACTATATTGCCTTCAACCGCTTCGTCCAGGACCTGTTCAAGAAGCGAAAAATCCTGCCTAGGACATAACCTTTTAACAATCGGACGATCACTGGATCTAAACATCACCTGGACTTGAATCAAAGAAAAATAACCTGGACTGGATCCACAGAAGGAACGAAGACTCTACCCGCCAATTGGTGACCTACGCTCTTGTACTGTCACTTTTCTTCCCTTTCTCTCTTTCGCCTGATGGAGATATCTCTATCTCACCTGAGGATACCTTCGCTGTCTTCCGCAAGGCTCATCCTATCTCCCTCTTTTCTCCCCCACAACTATATCCCGAGACGACCCTGGCAGAGACCAGCCAGAGATTCCAGATGGTGACGATGGAATTACGATTGTCACTCAAGTCTAACCATGAAACGAAAATTCTTTTACCATATTTGCACCCTGGAACTGCACTTTGTAATGCTTAACAAGGGGATTGCATGTAAGTGGTGGGTGGTTTCAAACATGACATCATAGCTCGAGCTGAATGAATATCAGTCGTGCTTCTTTCTCACCACGATCAAGCAGAGAGAAAAACAACAGGCGGCTCACAATCCACGGACGCAATGGCAGAACACCCATAGTAAATGACCTTTAGCCGCCAATTGATTTTATCTCTGCTATAGCCGAAACGCAAAATTGGAAATTTCAATATCATATTCTAATTGTAATGTAAATAGTTACAAAAAAAAAAAAACATTTATTTATAAATATTGACAAATTTTAAAAAAAGTTTTGATATTAAACAACAGTGAATATTAGTTCTAGATATATTTTATTATTATTTCATCTTTAACTTTTTAAATCTCTACACCTTCTTCCAGTTATTTAAGGAAGCGCCATCTCATGCCGAAAGCGCTGCTGACATGCGCAGTTCGCTTTAAATTATAAATCGGATTTCCTACAAATGCCATCTTATGGACAGAGGATTTAACTGTACTGTTATGGGATGAAAATCAGGTTTGACAGAACCTAGTTTTCGTTTTTCCCTTTTAACTACTAAAACAGCAAAGAAACTATTGATTTAATCCCTTTAATTCCTCAAAAATAATCGCATTTAACCATACTGATGACATACAAGGTCGAGCGAGAAAAGGGTCGGGTCAATTGCCCCAGGCCTTGTATGAGAGGGAGAATTTAAGTCCAAGACAAACGTTTCGTGGAAACTTAACTACCAATATAAAAAAAAATCTTCCTAACCTACAGTTAAATTTTAAAAATACAAGTACGGATGGGGGCCCTCGTGTTGTTCTGGGTCCGCTCATTCATCTTGTCACCTCTGAACAGAGCGTATCTAATATTCAAGGAGAACTAACATTATTATCTATTTGTGCTGGCTGAAAATAGAATTACCGGGAGAGCATCAGCGTCAGCAAGTAATCAACTTAGACCAGGAGTGGAAGTGTTGGCTAGCAGTCCACTAAATCCACCGTCTGCTGATGACGGCATCGCTGTAGTTCGCCGTCTGTTAAAGTGGCGTGACCTACCCTTTTACCCAAATACCCTTTTATCGTGCCAAAGAGTAAGCAAGTCTGCTTGTAATAAAAACAACCGTACATTTTAAAACTCACAACTTCATAGAATTTGATATTTCAATTATTTAGAAATCGGGTTAAGGGCGTAGGAGCGCACCTTCGACGGGCAACTGCATTAAATGGGAAGAAAATCCAATAAATTTCGTACATGAAGGAGGTAGTCGTCGTAGCTGACCTTTTTGAGATTTTCATGGCAACCCACGCAGAACATTCGTTGATAATCAACCAAGTAATGCACCGAGGAAGGTCAGTGCTTTTTTCGGTGCACCAAACTCGATTAAATCGACAATTACTCCTTAAAAATATTAAAAACATTGAAAAATAAATCAAACAACAAAAAAATTGGCATTTATTTAGCTTGAATTTATAGTTGATACGCAGTAGAAAAACTGTATTCAGAATCAGAGTAAGAAATCAAAGTTCAGACTTGAGGCGGTGGCGCTGCACCTGTGAGGTTCCTCTCGAAAGTACCGAAAAGAGCAGAAGATAATTTATCTTGACCATACAGTGGTGTGTGGAAAAGTCGCGATTAGAATCAGAGCTAAGGAATCGAAGTTCAGACACTTAATCTTGTGGTGTCGGCGCTGCACCTGTGAGGTTCCTCTAGAAAGTAACGAATCTGCGTTAATTGTTGGAGCACTATTCTTCGTGTTCTATTATTAGAAATTAGTGCAGTCGTTGCAACTCGTTGTGGAGGTAAAAAGTTTTCTCCTGAAAGACCATTGCATCAATGGTTCGAAGTTTGGAAATGTGTCTGTTGTAATTGAAGCGTCACTTGATTTCAGATTATTTGTAGATATTTAATAAATAGGAGATGCCATTTATTTTAAATTAGAGCAATACCAGTTAAACTCGTTACGAAAACAGAGCCTGCTTGTGGTTATTTAATCTGAAGCTTGAAATTTTTTCCACCTCTATATTCGTCACAGATGCTGGAATGGGACTCATCAGATTCTGATTTCTCTAGCAGCTTTATGCCATAATATTCGATTATATCATTTGAATGATATAATCGAATTTTATCTTTATCTATTAATTTATTTTATCTATTTATTTTATTATATAGATATATTGTTTCTTTGATGACACTCCAATGTCCAGGCAAGGTGATATATCTCTGTTGAGTTCTGACCCTGACTTCTAATCTCTTTCTTGGCACAAGCACATTACAAATCGCAAATCCGCCATACCATGGCCGAAATATTATAGTTATTTTAGAAGGACTTGCCAATCTGACCCACTAGGAAAATTCTTATAAACACAATTCCTACAATAACGCAATAAATAAGGGATGCCAGGAATTGGCATAGTTCCAAATCCTTCCAATTTCAACCATATTTCGAACATATTTCGCGTTCGTAAAACCTCTCCTGTCTTCTTTCTTTAAAAGAGATTTGTCTTTTGGAGGTATCTGCCCGTTTCTTTTCCTCCTCCTCCTCCACTATACCAATATTTGAAGAATTACACTTTCTATAATATCGCGATGTGGACATCGTCTTCCACGTACCTGTTGCCAGGCAACTGAAACGAAATCCGGAGAGACTGCCACACATGAAACTGACATCACGCAGCAGACGACGACAGTTTTGTCTGCTGATCACGTTCTTCAAAAGATGACGCAACCAAATGCCACTTAAGTGGCATATTCGTTCCCCGAATGTTTGAATAGATGCTGTCTCTTTAAATACATCTTCTTTATTAATTCGGTTTAAGATCTTGTAATAATGCCACGAGGAAATTGCACCATTCCTTTTTAAACGCGTCTGTTGAATGCACGTCCATAACTGCGCTGGATTTAAAAGCCTAATTATGTCTGACTCACTCCACTCCTTCGAGAGACTCCATCAATATTCTCTTCTTGTACTCAGCCATCACGCGACTTCACTTAAAAGGGAAATTCCAAGTGTTCAATTTCCACATGGTCAGCACATTCCTCCGATAAACAGATCCCAATCTTACAGCTTCTGGAATGAAAACCATTTTTAAAACTGCCAATCCTTAACAATAAATTCTCTCCATAATCTTAATCTAACAGCTGCTTCTCGAAATATTCGCTTGCACTCTGTTTTTTCTCCCGTTAATTGAAAAATGTATTGGGTTCTTCCGCATACCTCAGCGACTTACCATAAATATACTTCCGACAGTGATCAATGTGTTATTTGAAGACAGAAATGGAATCCTTAACAAAAATATGTTACGTCCATTTATCATTTTGGCTGTGTAATGAAGAACAATGCGAATCGATTTTTACAAAAGTTGAGAGCATAAATGAGGAAGAAGAAAAATTGGTTCTGTGAGTTGGGAGTTGAACAGTAGATGGATGTTGACTAGTCGTGGCAAATGTTCGGATTGATCTGGAAGAGAGTAGGTGAATTACAGATGCCACTTCAGAGAAAGTGACCATGGAAGTATCTATAGAAAAGGCATCCAGCAGAAACAGAACGTCTGTGAGACAGAGTGGAGAGACTTTGGAAGCGATGGTTCATTAATTAACCTAACTGCCCTCTTTTGAATGTGGTCTAGAAGATTAAAAGAAGTTATGAGGGCACCGCCGATGTAGATACAGTATTTAAGAGTAGGATTTGAGATTTGTACATAGTGAGTAGTTGTTTAGAAGAAAAGTAACGCACAGGACGAAAGAAAAAAACCTATTCAGATGCAGAGGAGGCAATATTTGTGATGTACTTATGCCAAGAGGGATTAGAAACCAGGTTAATCCCTAATAGAGATATCTAATCGTGTCTAGACATACGAGTGTCATCGAAGATGAGAATAGGAGCAGAAGAATCCTTTTTGCGAGATATAAAACAGGACTGAAGAATTGGAGCTCAGCGTTTAAGGAATTGATATTTGAGTTGAAGCTGTTTTGTGGAGGGAAAGGTGTCTCAAACTGGAAGGTGGAATGCAATATACTATCATCAGCAAAACGATGGATAGGATTCCCAAGAAAGTAATTAATATACAAGAGGAAAAGAGTGGGAGAAAGACCTGAATCTTAGGGGAACCAGCGTTAGTAGAGAAGTCAGAGAGTCACCTACCATCACCCGCGGTGAGAAACAAAACTGGATTCCCAATTACAATAGTCGACAATCCATAAGAGGAAGATAATTTATAAGACACTTATGTCAAACATGATGAAAAGCCATTGAAAAGTCAAAAGCAACTGCCCAAGTCTAGCCAATTTTCCCTTAGATGGGTAACATAAGCCAGTACAT
The DNA here is from genome assembly GCF_048544385.1 of Mastigoproctus giganteus. Lineage (NCBI taxonomy): Eukaryota > Metazoa > Arthropoda > Arachnida > Uropygi > Thelyphonidae > Mastigoproctus > Mastigoproctus giganteus. The sequence continues at coordinate 202,210,933 of NC_143582.1, read as the reverse complement.
CATCAGTGGATCGGCACTGACGGATTTAATGTTGAGCAGCATTTGAAGGATTCCATTTCGAGCATCATTGATCAGTTGGAAGATTTCGACATTATTTATATAAAAAGGTTTTTATTCTTAGTTAATAATAATACATTTTACATATTTTTATATTTGAGTTGAAGGTTATATTTTGCAGAACACTCCTCTTCGTGTATTTTTAGTGTTACCTTATCCGGGGCCTGATTACCTGTATAAGACCTGGTTTTCTCCAAGTAAATAAAGCCACAATTGAGTTTTGCTGCAGTCCAACCGTTTTGTTGATAGCCGTAGCCGGAGAAGGGAGAAGAAGAAGAAGTAAAAGAAAGAAAAATTCGCGTGCTCTTGAACGGTGATGTTTTCTATAGAATTCTGAGGGATGGCAGTATAGTGATTTGCCGTGTTCTCTGAGTAGCCTTATTTTTCCACTGCTTTCAGTCACTATCGATTTTTCCTGCAACAAACCGAGGAACAGATACAAAATAAAAAACTCAACTTTCAACTTCACTAGTTCCTTTGAAAAACTACGTTTTTATGGCATTGGTGATTGGCTAACGGGCTCTTTCATCTCTATGTAACCTTGCAAGGCAAAAAGGATCTCAAGAAATTTTAACTACGTGAATTAAGGGAACAACAATGCCTTGATGTTTACACTTGAATCTATTAAAGTTTATAGCAAGCAGCAGCTGGTCCAGTTAGGGGCTAAAGCTCCTTTAGACTTATGATCAAAATAGAGCCTCGTACAGCTCACTTTTAGGAAATCCTGGGAGTAAAACAGGCTGTCATGTCTGTAAGTTGCTAAATTGCTGTTTACTAAACAAGAATCCCAAATTTCTGAAGAAAATTGTGCTGTCCTTGCCTGAGACCGACTAACTCGGCCACGTTGTGAAATAGGCCCTTAAAAATCATACAGGTCATCGCAGGACTCGAACTCAGATCTTTTCCACCCGGTGTAGGAATGACATTAATTCTAACAACTGCCCACGGGTCGTGGATTATAAAATTTTCCGGATTTTGTGGAATTAACAAAGATTATCTAATTTCCGATTACGTGGATGCCAATTCTTATGTAGCGAAGAAAATCATATTCTTTGAAGTAAATTCATCCTCTTTTTTTATGATTAGTCATTTTAAATAAAAATTCTACTATTATTCGCTTAATTCTTCTTTTAGTTTTAACTAATATATTGTTTTACTGATGTTTTAGCTTAAAATATCTTTTTAAAAATATTGCGTAAGTGAGAAAAGTTTGCCTATTTTTTAATAACTATGGATCTCTGAATCCTCCTCCTTCCATAAACACAGATTAAAGGACAAAATGGTCCTGCAAGCATATTATAGAGAAAGAAATGTCACCTTTCTTTGGCATGGTTCGAATTGACCAGGGCTGTAGATAATCCAGAATTCAAAATTATATTTTTCTTGAAAGTTCAGGATTAGTAACTAAATAAGATAAATCCTATAAAAATATTTTGGAATAAAAAAAAATCATGCTTGTCAGAATTACACATTTTAGTTCCAGTTGTGAAAGCAAAAGCGTTGAAGATAGCTCAAAGTCAATAAACACTGAGTGATCACTAAATTATAATCACCTAGATATCTGAAGAAGTCCATAGAGATCTGCATCCATTCTGCTTGAAATGCTGTCCACGGTGTCGGAATAGATGAATTGTGTGTCCATAAGCCTCACTTCCCGTTCCAAAACATCCCACAGGAGTTCAATTGGATAGAAGGCAATTAAGATGGGTGATATCTGTGCTGTGTTCCACTCATGCACGGTGTGAGCTCGATGACACGGCTCATTATCATCTTGGAATATTCTGTTTCTCTCCAGGAAATAATGCAACACAACATGGCAGGCTGCATATGGTCTTTTAAAAGCTGCCGGTAGACTTCACCAGTGAAACATTGGTCCATACAAACCACAGGTCCTAGTTCGTTCCAGCAAAACATGACCCATATTACGCAACCATCGCTACTTTCCATGCACGATGGATCCATGAACTCGTGTTGTTTCAGCCACGCACCAAAGAGTCTATCGGCATGTTTCACAAGGTATTTGGACTCATCCGACCTGCACATTCATTTCCACTCTCCAGTATCTATCCAGCGTGTTGGTGATAGCGACAGTATTTGCTATCGATGACAATCAGCTGTGCGGAGAGGATATCTTTTGGGTCGTCTACTGTGGAACCACCATACATCTGAGTGTGCGGCACTTCGTCATTTGGGATATTGTCCTTGAATTCTCCATATCTACCTTCTGTAATGTTTTACAGCACTGTCGGTGGAAGGTTTGATATTTTTGACGCCCATCTTTGTATTCCTTGGAAGCCCGACGCACGAGCTCCCACAATCATGCTCCTTTGAAACTCTGTGATATCTACGTCCCATAACTGATACTTTATCACTTGACTTGCACGACCAGATTGCTGAGTGTATGTACACTGGTGTGCAAAACGTAAGGACCAACACTGTTTCTAAAGGTTACAACCACAAAATCTTTACTTAAGGTACTCGTCACTGATGAGAGTGGATTCAGTCTCAGCAGCGATTCTGGACGTCAACTAATCTGGCGAGAGGTTGGAACACGGTATCACCCCACAAACATCACTGAAAGGGATAGATATGGAGGTCAAGGTGTTCTCGTCTGGGGAGATGTTATCTTGGATGGACGTACACAGCTCCAGATACTGGAAGGCGGTACTGTAACTGGTGCACGCTACTGTACTGAGGTAATCCTTCCCCATGTGCGTCTGTTCCGAGGTGCCATTGGCCCGAGTTCGTGTTTATGGATGATAACTCTACATCCCATCGCACTGCAGCTGTTGATATGCTTTTGGAAAGTGAGGACATTGTTCGTATGGATTGGCCTGCCCGTTCCGGCGATCTAAATCCCATCGAACATACATGGGACGCTCTGTGCAGATGCCTAGCGGCATATCTGCACTCACCAGAAAATGTTCACGAGCTGAAGATGGCGCTGACAGAGGAATGGACGATGTTCCCGCAAGAACTTATCAACAACATTGTTCTAAGTATGGACAGGCGGTGCAAAGCCTGTATCGACATTAGGGGCGGCCATATCTCCTACTGAGGACCACCTCTTCCCTTTGTTCCATCTTTGGCGGTGATGCATCTGTATCATGGCAGCCACTGCTATGTTGCCATTTTTAAATAAAGTTCCTCTGTACTGTTTTGTTTCCGTTGTTGTGTCGGTGTTGTTGTTTCCTTCATCATTTCTGTACCTCACGAGGTTCCTTTGGTATGCTTTTCCCATATCCAGGCCACTCCTATGAGAAGCTACAGGTCCTACCTGACTGGTCCTTAAATTTTGCACACCAGTGTATTCATTGTTTTTGGGTGGCTCCTAGACATACATCTAATTCCACCTTATATCTCTGTGAGGATTACAAAAAAAAAACTTTAAAAGATCTTGAAAGTAGTGTACTATGTGTATTGTTTATGTGGGAGGCCTTCTTCAGGCCATGCAACCACCAGGGAGAAGCTAACACCGGGCAGCTGCTGCCTGATATTGATCCCTAGCCAACAAGGAGGCGGGCCTTTATTCTACTGACAGTGAATTATTCACCGTGTCCAGCACCCACTGAAGGAAGTGCAAGTGTCTCCACTATTCATCTATTCTATAAAAACATAAAGGACTGAATCCAAGTCCCAGTTGAAACAGCGTGGTATTTAATGACCCGTGACCAGTTAAAATGTATGAAGTTGTCATTGACGAAGAAAACCAGTTCTTACTTAATACTGAATGCACAAGAGTTACATCTGGAATAAATAGTTTTGTTAACGCATCACTTTCATTACAGTTCCAACGAGTTTGTCCCATCTTTACCATCTCATTCATAATTCTAGATTTTTCGCATTTAATACCATTTTGCAGATGAGTATCTATTTCTAGTAGAGATGTTGAATGATCCAATCTGATCTGGTAATTCTTATTATTAAAATCCTGCGAGATCTACCTAGAATACGGATTACAGGATCATCTGCATTGTAACAATTATCAAAATCTTGGGAAAAACCACTGATCTAACACTGTATTCCAAAATTGTGGCTCAGGACAGACCCTTGAGGACAAGGGAGAAAAACCCGATTTTCCGGGAGAAAAACCATGCTACCCCCTTGAAACCCAGGTCATAATTTGTGGCCAAATATACGATGTGTGTCCAAAAAATAATTCGAAATCCTGACCATAATTTTTTAAATATTTGACAGCCCACTGTTTTGGTCTTATGTTTAAGTTGATCGCGTGTATAACGGTACGCAGCTTCCTTTGTTTCATGCCAGAAACATGAAAACGAGATAGAGGGAAGATGCGCATTGCCAGGAAAAAGTTGAACCGAAGCAATTTGAAATCGACTGGGTCAGTTATTGGTTTGATTTTTTTTGTTTAATTCTACTTCGTGGACATAAAAATTACTTAAAATGACATGAATAACATGGAGAAAAGTGTCCAATTTTTAATAAATTTTGATTATCCAATCTATTTTCCAAACTTTTGATATTTAATGAACCATATAATTTAATAGTCAAAAAATACTCCAAAAAAAAGTAATTCCACCAAGTAGTCAATGTCCAAATTCACAAAGGCCATTTACAAATACCGAAAATTTCATTTTCGGTATTCCTCAAAGTCCATTTTAAATTATTCTCATAAATGATGATCCAGTTAATGCGTCGACAACTTTGTAGAACCCACTTTAGATAAATACCTCATCAGAGAGTCGCTAACCGAACATCCCTTGCATCTGTTCTTTCCAAGCGTCATCAATCTTTCGATTATATTTGGCTTTTCTAAAGCCACTGTCCAAGTTACACCATCATTCCAAGTACGTCAGCTGCTAACTGCCACCACAAGTACTGCCATAATTTATTTTTCTTGGTGATATTAAACAATCTCATAAAAACAAACATTCCACGTACACATGGACTTAAGAAACTCGTCCTACTAATCTCATATATCTAATGATAATCGTACAGCCCATCTCAGATTATTCCTGGAATGGAAGATCCATTTTGGAATTTATATTTTACTTGACTGAAATATTTTTAGAACTGCACATGACAAGGTGCAAATGCTCAGCTTAAAGTCTTAATGCCTCGCTTAAAATAGAACTTGCCATATCGATTGTTAGAGATGCGCTTTAAGATACACTACCATCCACAAAGAACACGGACACCCGTTTTCAGAGTCCATTCGACCTCAGACTCAGACCGTTATCTAATGAAGGTGTAGGAGCCACAGAAGTTTGTTGTTCACGTCAAGGTAGGAATAGACGCGCTGTCAGATTTCGAGAGAGGTGTTATTGTTGGATGTTAGATTGCTGTCTTGTCGATTCGTACGATTGCTGATAGCTTATACTGCTAAAGTCGATGTGACATTATCATGAAATAGAAGCATGAAGGTGCCACCTTCATGCTTCTATAGCTATAGAAGCACCTTCATGCTTCTATAGATAGTCTAGAAACTTACAGAAAGACCACTAATGTGGCCGGAGGGTACTCGAAAGGGCAGTACGATAATCTCGTCAAACATCCCTGCAACTTTATCAACCAGAAGTTTAAGGCTTCAACAGTAGTTGAGATCTATGCGATCACACTCCACAGCAGTGGCTTTCATGGAAGAGCTGTGGCCCATAAGACAAATATCACAACTGCAATCAACAGTCTCGCCTTAGATAGTTCATCGATTCATGAACTATAAATGGTTGGTGCAGAATTCCGATTGGAACCTTTTGGAATACCTTTGAGATGCACTGGAACGTCAGATGAGGGTATATCAACACGTACCACTTCGGTAGCTAAACTGTCTACTGCTCTTCAGGAAGAATAAAACACTATGTCCGCTGCAGTCTATCTATGGTTGATGAAAAGCCTATCCAGGAAGTGGAACATGTCATAATGGCCAAAGAGGGAAAACGATAAGTTATTGAAGCGAGTGTCCAGATACTTTATATTTTTGAAAGAAGTGTATAACAAGATAGCTCTAAAAGCCAAAATTCGTTGTAAGTGACTATCTTTTTGTTTCTAAAATGTTTGATCCAGTAAGACATCTACTCAAGGCCCAACTACGAAGTTTTGGAAGTTTTCAACCACCTTAGAGTCGGGAACCTTTTCCCTCCAACAGTGCAAAATAAAACGTTAGATTAGATGTGTTTGGGGGGGAAGGGTTTATTAAGCACTTAAGCAACTAAGGCTGTGAGGTGTCAAAATAGTGTGTCTATAATTGCAGTGTATTGTTTGGTCGGATTTTCTCTTTGCTGGATGAAAAACTTTACTTTTAAAGAGTGTTTTTCGGAAGACTATTGCAGATGATAAGTTTGTAGGATAATTTAATAGTAGCTTTAAGTTCTTTATCAATATCAACATAAAATGTACAAAAGCAGCTTCCTCATAAGACATACCATTAAATGAATCAGACAACATTTCTGTATTGATTTAACTTCCCAAACCTCTTAATGTATTACTTCATCCTCAGAATAATCAAACAGTGTCCTCTGTTCGAGATGGATAATGCCAGTAATTTCCATAATCATTAGCAGAAACTGATGACTACATTTAATATTAATTTGTCACATGAGACCGCATCACGGATGACAAATTTCGAATTTCATTTAGAATTTGGGCAGATGCTCAGAGGAATCAAACATCTATTGTAGCATCACCTTTAAAAATGGAAGCATTAAGATTCACCACATTTTCTCATTTCCCTTATTTGTTCACAAACACCAGGGAACGGTATCCAGTAATGAATGCAGTACCTCCCAAGAAATATGTTCTCTAATTTCCGAAGTAATCCTTATATTAAAAATCACTGGCAGTGTGCCAAGTGGAAATCGTCCTTGAGAGAGAATCACTTATTGATTTATTCCATCGAATTTTGTATAATGAAGTTTCTTCTTTTCTTTGTGATGCAGGGCTTTTAGGGGATGCATGTTTGTTGAGGGCAGCAGGTCATCCATGACTAGCACTAACATGTATTTAAAATACGAGGTAAGCGTTCTCTGGGCACGTTAATCTACTATTCAATCTTCGATGATTCAACCAGCTAATTAAGTGGACTTGTTAAGGAAGTCCGCTAATATCGCCAATCCATTTCATCATTCTTCTTCTTCTTTGGGTCCTTGTGGAGTCTCTGTTATACAACTTTCGAAGCAAGGGCATACAAAATCGTGTTATGTTCCCTGAGTACAAACCTGTAGTGCTTGGAAAAAAAGTACAAAAGTGTCTGAGTTCTTTGAGTACGTTTGTTTTTATTGAAGAAAAGATTCGAAGCTCTGAGTAATGTTATGATCAAGGAAGAGCCAGCAGAACTGACCAATAAAACTGCTTAGTGCTACTATATATAATCGAATTAGCCATAAATATCACATAAATCTAAGTTAGCCATTCTCAAGGGAGTCCTTTACACCAAAGGTAGGTACATAGCTGCTCAATTCTCGCTGAAGTGATAAGCAATGGCGTCATAAAACGTCATTATTATAACCATAGAAAATGCATAAGTAGTATGCTTATAGGAGGAGAGAGAGAGAGAATCTTTATCGCTTAGTAACTTGAATACCACTTTTGAATATTGGATATTCCGATAGGTTGTATTGATTCAAAAAGAATGTTGGATATTTCGATGGGTTGTACTGATTTTTATTCTAAAACTTGAAGTGAAAATACTGCATTTTTTAACATTTCTACCACGTAACAGCAGGTACAAGAGAAGATTACAAATATTAGATCACATTTGGAAATCTTCCAACATCTGATGAAGAAATATTGCGAGGGACAACAAGCAGATAAAAGTTAAAACAACAAATTGAAAAATGTAGCATTTCTTTGATGTCAGAGGAAAAGATGTCTTGGAGATCATTTTTCAATGGACCAGCTTGTCACTTGCAATTTTTTGGAACATTACCAGAGATAAAGGTTAAAGAAAGAATATTAAGCGTTTAGGAAGTCAAAATGTCTTGGTTCCCCTTGAGGTTATGAATTTTTAAAAAATGTTATATCACGTAATTTTACACTAGATGTGGGCTAAAAGGTACCAAAAAAGATGTGAAGCGCCTCTTTCACTCTTAAAAAATACATTTCTCTGAAAGAGCGCTGTTATTGAAGTAGAATTTTTAAATACGAATAATACACCTGAAAAATATTTTTAAGTTGACTGTAAATTGAAAAACCAGAGGTGTCAAACTGGCGGGCAGCATATGGCTAAGATGTAAACTTCGGTTGGTAGCCTACAGTATACGAAATAAGTATCATCACCATCACCATTTCATCTAAGTATCACCACTGTGCCACCCATGAGGGCAAAACTCTTTAGAAAGTGGTTAATCGGGGTAGAGCTAGTGACATGGTTGGTCATCCTTAAAACACCGTGGATAGGGTTACCCCTATTACTGTGTTTCATCTAAAGGACCCTCAGGAAGAAAACGATCCGAAATTATGTTATTTCCTCATCAAGAGAGACTACATCCTGACCTACCTAGGTGGGTAGGAGAGTGGTAAATAAAGTTTGAGAGGCAGGTCCAGTTTGTTTCATTCCACAGGAAACGCCGAATAGCTGCTTTTATTTGATGTAAGGAGTTGGTAGGTGGGATTAACACTTTGAATTTGGGTTAGAAATTATAATAGAGATGATACGTAAATAATGATGGAACGGGTGCATAGCCGAGTGGTCAACAGCGGGAGCGCAGTAATACACGCTTTTTGAGTGGACTGGGGTTCAAGACCGTGTTTGCTAAATGCGGTTGAGCTGCCAACCCGCACTGGAGCAGCGTGGCAGATTGTGGTCCAGAAATGGACCACAATCTGGAGGCTTCCGTCCTACAATGGCTGTTGCTTCTTGATGTACAATATTTCCCATCTTTATTTATACAATGTCATAAAAATTATTTCTTTAATAAACATAAGTGGTAACAGGATGCGACATTTTTTGTTCAAAAAGTCTTGTTGGTAACAAACACATAAGAATTTCCTCTAAAACTCCCACCAGACTTTTGAAATTCAATTGAAATAAATAAGATATAAATTAAATTGCTGAAGACTCATTTTTCCACCGAAGGGTTAAAACACGGATTCAATTAAAGAGGCACAGTCCCATCAAAACTTAACCGATTGCAAAGAAACAAAAACTGATCTGTACAGGAGAAAACAAGCTGCAGCACCATATGAATGTTGTCGACATGCGCACTAGTAAGCGTTGGTAAGCAACGATTCTCCTTTCATTTGAGCCGCCCCTTGAAGTGGCAATTTTTTTCCCATTTTTATTCTATCCATCTACTGGCTCTGTCCCTCTGTTCGACTCGCCATTCTCACCTCCCCCTCTAGTAATCTTTTTCTTCTAATTACCATTTTTTCTTTGTCTTTTTGTCGGTTATTAATCAACTCTTTTATTAATGTGTTGCTGCCCCCTTCCCTTTAAAACATCTTGTCGCCGGGTGGTCCTGATGGGTCTTACGCTTCTCTTAACGCTTCGAGTGATCCTAATTTTTTGAAATCACGTGGCATGGAAAGTTGGAATTGAGTGTCAATGCCAAACGTTGTTTCTGAAAACGATGCAGAATTTTCCCTCTCATTTAAATTTTAAATGGCTTTTTTTATTATTCGTAAAGCGAACGAATTTGCTCTTACCAACTGCGTTTAGAAGTTGTTGGAAGAAAGCTAATAATAAACTGGTAATGATTCAGTTAAGATGCAAAAAGCCGTTCAAAATTCAATATGAAAAAGGAGAGAAATGATTGGAAGTGAGGGATGCTGGAGATTCCATGACGTAAACAACACTCGGGGCATTCGGTGAAAGTAATTGAAATGATAAATAACTCCAAGAATAGGGAGGCAATGCCGACGTTAGCTGCTATTCTTTACCACACAGCTGATTTTTAATCAATCATTTATTCTTAAGCCCAGATGGCAAGATTACTGGACTTCAGCATGCTTAACGTTCGAACTGCTTTCGAAGAGAGTGGGGAATTGATTGAGAAAAACGGTGCCCAAGAAAATATCTAAAGAAAAGGCTGGCAAAAGAAACTGAGCTTCAGTATGATAGAGAGTATTGTGTGTTTTGTAGAAGAAGGATATTCAATTATGTTATCTGTCCTCTTTCAGATAGAGGGACTTTTAAGAGCGCTTTAGGGGATAATACTCCAAATGTAGGGTCTGTATTTCGTGGTAGGGCGGATTTGTAATTTGTAGAGTGGGAAAATGTTTAAAAAAAAAAGTAATGCCGAGAGAGAAAGAGAAAAATTAGTTTTCATTCCAAGTAAAGAAATATCTGCGATATGCATGCCAAAGAAAACTTAAAAATCAGGGTTATCGTGTCCCTCAAGAAAGGGTATGTGCAGAGGAGTAGTAGTAGGGTTTTAGCAGCATCAGCAACTAAGGCCATATTTTCCGTGTATATTGGCTGTAAATTGCGTGTTCTGAGGTCCATTTTCTGTTTGCTGGATGAAAAACCACAGTTTCTTGGAGAAAAAACATGCTATTCTCGCCTGAGATCGACAACTCAGCCAAGTTTTGAAAAAGGCCCATAAAGTCATCCATGGGACTCGAACTTACGTCTTTATCCATCCGGTGTGGGATGGACGACAATTCTACTAACTGTATTAGTCACTAGGGTAATATGACAAGACTGGGTTTTAATAGAACGTTAGCTAATTCCTCTCCCTACTGGAGAATTATCTAGAGGACAGCATTTAAGGAACTGATTCGAGTTGCAGCATCCGTGTAGAGGAGGATTTATCGAACTGGAAAGTGGATACTGCCATGAGCAAAACTGTGGATGGAATTTCCAGCTGGAATGTCTTTCCTCCTGTAACTTTTATATATGGTTTTATTGATTATTTTCGGAGTATCTATTGTAGATTTTTTACATACGTTTCAATATATCACCATTTACATTTTTTTTTCTTGTATACTCCAGTTCCTTAGTCATGTGTACGAGGCTGGGAGGGTTAAAAAGGATTTGTATTCATCCAGTAGGTGTGATTGAAAGATGAAATTATTTTTGTTTGATACCTTGAAATCTGTGGAGCAACCACACAAATTTTGGTTTCGATCTGACAATTAATTTTTTTTATTTGAAGCATTGAATGAAATAAAATGTCACAATGGATAAAGCGGAATACATTCCAGTGATTTGGTTCCTCTTTCTGCAAGGGAAAACATCCAAACAAGCGTTGTTGCACATTTGTATAAACGATTCAAATGTAGAAGAAGCTTAGTGCATGATGAAGAAATCCCAGGATGTCCAGCAACTTCTGTAACAGAAGAAAGTGCTGCAAACATCGAGGCATTAATACTGGAAGATCGCCGTGTTAGCGTCAAAGAACTAACTGCAGAGCTTCAAATTAGTGTCGAGTCTGTGGAGAACATCATTTATCAACGCTTGCATGAGTAAAGTGTCTGCTAGATGGGTTCCCAGACTTCTGTCCCCTTACTGAAATGTCTTCGATGTGCCAGGAAAAGCAAGAGGAGTTTTTCCACTGCTTTTCACCATGGATGAAACTTGGATTCATCACTATGATATCGAAACTAAACAAATGTCAAAACCATGGAAACATGTAGAATCATCCCCGCCTCCCAAAAACGGCAAAGGCACAACCAACTGCTGGAAAGGTGATGCTGCCAGTTTTTTGGTGGATCAGCGTGGTGTTAATACTAACAGATTGCCATCAAAAGGGCTGCACTGTAACAGTGAAATATTATTCCAACCTCCTCATAAAAGTTACGTGCTGCTATAAAATAAAAAAGACTGGGAAAGCTGTCAAAAGCTGTGCGCCTGTTCCATGATAACTCTCCTGCGCATTCTTCAGTGAAGTGTGCTCAGGAATATGGATTTGAAATATGGACGCATCCCACTTATTCCCCCGACCTTGCACCATAGGATTTCTTCCTCTTTCCTGCCCTGAAGTTATTTCTTCGTGGCAGACACTTTACCGCTGGTGAAGTGATTTCTGCTGCCGAGTCGTGGTTTGAAGGACAGTCAGAGGACTTCTACAAAACTGGGATGAGGAAGTGTATTGAGGGGTGCTAGAAATGTGTCATTTTTCATGTTGTGCCTCGGCTAATTATCGCCATATTTTGCAAATATTTTACCTCTAGTACAAATTGCTGTTCTTCAAAATACGTGGGTAAAATTATCCTATATGTTGATGATTTTTGTACACAGTCATTTTTCGGGTGATATTCGAATAAATCCACACTTCAAAATTGGGAATCTTTCGACTTGTCACTGGAATTGCGTTCCTTTTTCTCTTCCAGCCATAACTCTTGAAATGAGTTGCGTTTTCTAGTTTTTCCCCAATGTGATAAGCGTCTTGTGTGTGGTATCTATAAATTGGGTTATGCTCCAATAGTCAGACAATCTAATCTGCAGAGTGAAAAGTCTGAGTTGTAAGAAAATCCATACTGGAAAGAACACACTACATGGCTCCTGCAAACGTACTTCCCACTGTAGTTTGCAAAAATAAAACAATTTCTTATGCAAAAAACAAAATCTACATCACATACTCTACAAAGAATTTAAATCCACCCGCTCAAAAATAAGAAACTTTTATTTCAATAGCAGGACCATCTTTCACCCGAATTACCTTAAAAATGTTAAAACCGAAGAAGAAAACAATGCCGATGTCATTTATCCAAGGATTCTACCTTGAGGCATTGTATTACGATAACATTGAATCCACGTATAATCAAGGATTCAAACAGAAGAGTAAAACAACTGCGTACATTCAAATTCAAGAGTTTTGGGCTAACATAAATCATTAGTTTCAAATTATTAGATTAATAACAATAGAAGGATCTTTTGGCGAAAACAAATTATCAATAATAAACCAAAAATATCCTCGCGATTTTCCTTCACCTCAATTCTATTTCCTTGTATCTTAAATCGAGCGTTCTAAATAAAACTTTGATCGATGGTCGATGCCTCCCTGTCTCTATATATACTAACTCTGACATTTCTTTTAATGTTACTCCTACTCTTTTATTTGCTTCGAATGGTTTTACAACAGCTGGAGACTATCAGCTGCGTTATCTGATATTGCGTGTGAAGTCGAGAGGCCCCTACTGTCATGTGACACGCGCTTCGAACCGACCCAGTTTGTCATCCTTATTCGTAAGAAGTTTAGCAGTAATGGGAGGAGTGAAGAAACATTACGAATAATCAGTCTTTATGTTATATTCAATTAGTCTATTTTCTGTATGTTGACTCTAGACATGGATGGCTTCATTAAATAAAGTTCTCACTTCATTTAACGTGAATTCACTCTAGACGACTTCAGGGATCCTCTTCGTTTCCCCTTGCTAGCCTTGGACACTAGAAAGGTGACACGATTTTATTTTTGGCCAAAAATTAGAAATCAGAACCTAGTAGGGCTACCTTTTCACCGAACTACAGCCCGCATACGTTATGGTATGGATTCCACTAGGTGTGCAAGGGGGTGCAGCCGTATAGTTGACCATTCTTCCATCAGATATTTGTCATCTGCTGTATTATGGTCGGCAGAGAACTACGAAGCTGAACTGAAATTTCCAACATCTCCAAGACATTCAAAATTTGATTCAGATCTGGATAAACAAGTGACCAGGGTAGATGGAAATAGTGAGAATGTTTCTCGAACTATTTAAATACAGTTTTTGCAGGGAGGATAATTGGGTTGTCATCTTGAAAGAATCCATTGCAAGAAGCATTGCAGGGTGAAGTTGGTTCTATGCGACAAAAAACATTCTGGGTGGTAGCACGACCTTCTAACGGTATGAATAGATCAATCCGTACCAACAGAACATACCAAATCCATGATACCACCTCCAGCCACTTGAATAGTGGAGAGACAATTTGGTTTGTCATGAGGTTTGTCCCACACTTTCACCCTACCATTGGCACAAAAAAGAGTAGCACAGTTGGTAGAATAGCCGTGCTTCCCACCCTGGGTGGAAAAGACCTAAGTTCGAGTCCTGTTGATGACGAGGGGAATTTTTATGGGCCTTTTTCATGATGTGGCTAAGTTAGTCGTTCGCAGACGAGGGTACCATGGTTTTTTTCTCCTGGAAACTCGGGTGTTTCCTCCAGCAAACAGAAAATCGTCCACAGAACACACAATTTTCAGACAATATACACGGAGCAACATAACCTTAGTCGTTGATGCTCCTAAAACCCAACTACAACAACGAATCAAGTGTCTAATTATCGCTTATCTCCAATTACTAAAGGTTTCTAATAATAATCAAAAAATGTTTTTATTATTTCAGCGTACGAATTACCCGGAATTATTTTATTATTGACTCTGCAGCTCGCCTTCTACATTTTTGCATAGCTGTGTAGAATCTCGAGCAAAGATCGAAACAAACTTATTTGATGAGCTGTAAAGAGATTGCGGATTTTCAACAATCCGTTTGATCCGGACGGGTTCTCTGAAAGCATCAGATTGTTCAATGGCTATTCCATATTTATATGTTTTTCTGTGCGCAAACTTCTGTCTCGATTTTTAACTTTTGTATAGATTCAGTAAGTACATTTTTTCCACTTTCACCGCTCTTTGATCCGTTCAATCCTTTTTGTCCAACGCCTCTTTTTTTCCAATTTTTTTTTGCACATTTTTTCGAAACTTATTCCTAAGAATCAAATTCTGATCCTAGCGTATTTATACATACCAACTCGACATCGGTCCTAAGTATTTTTAACTTTATCATTCTATTTTTTTTCGGATCTAGCTCTCATTTTTCATCCTTCAACTTCTCCTTTTCAAAGCGCTTAAATATTTCATGCAATACGTTTTTGTGTGGGCGAGTAACCACGATGAAAGAGATGCCTTATTTTCACCCTACTAATATAATCTTCTTATCATCGAGAACTCCTGAAACACATCAGTATAGTGCGATAGAAACAGCTGTCAGAGAAGACGTATTTTACAGTAAATCCTTCTTGGTGAATAGATATGACTTGTTTATTCCAAATATGATTTTGTTACTTTGTATTTGTTGAACGTATTATTAATAGTGGGAAATAATGCAAGAAAGCAAGCATCAGCAAAAATAAATAAATAAATAAACTCTTTCCACATCGCCTGTCCATTCCCTCCAATGCTTTGTCCTGTACTTTGAATTTATTCAGACTAACAACATCCACAACAACTGATGGAACTTTGTTCCAACAATCAACCACCCACTAACTGAAGGCAAAGTTCCCCACGTCTATCGTGCAACCATTCTTTCTCAGTTTGAATTTATGCCTCCTCATGTGTGTGCACCCTGAGCAAGAGGAAGAACGCCATCAGCACTGAGCTTTCTCAATCCATTCAAAGCTTTAAACACCTAAATCAGATCTCCCCGCAGGTGCCTAGTAACCAGACGCTGTAATATGCAGAACTGAAGTCTTTCTTCCTAAGACCACTCTTTTGTTCCCTTCACCTTGCCCTTGCCCTTCTCTGCATCCGATCCACCAGCTCTACATCCTTCCTAAAATGTGGCCTCCAGACTGGTATTCAATACTCAAGGTGCATCCTTACCACTGCCTATATAATGGGCTAATCACCTCCATGTCCCTGCTGGCACAATTCCTGTATATCATTGACAAAGCCCAATGAGGTGCAGTAGCAACTTGAGCAGTGCAAACGCAATGCTCAGACAACTTCATATCTGACTTCACAATTATCCCCCCCAGGTCTTTTTCATTTTCCACTGGGATTATTTGCTGATCATATGCAGTACCATTCACTTGTCAAGATTAAATTTCAACTGCCATTTCTCAGACCATTGGCCTAATTTTTCTAAACTCTGTTGCAGTATTTTACCCTAATTACTGACATTAACCACGCAGCTAACCTTTGTATCATCTGCATACTTAGACATTAAGCCTGATATACCTTCAGCAATATCTTTAGTTGGCTGTTGTTGGGTTTTAGGAGCATCAGCGAAAAGGCCATGTTGCTCCTGTCTGTAAATTGCATGTGTTCTAAGGTCGATTTTCTGTTTGCTGCAACAAAATTCCGAGTTTCTGGGAGAAAAAACCATACTGTCCTCATCTGGGACCCACTAACTGGGCCACGTTGTGAAAAAGGCCATGAAAATTCCTCCCGCCATCGACGAGACTCGAACTCAGGTCTTTTCCACCCGGTGTGGGGAGGAAAGCGATTCTGTAAACTGTGCTACCCTAGAAGACCTTTGTGCACTGGGATATATCCCCAATCGATCCTCTGTACTCTAGTACCGTGGATGGATTGTAGGTCGAGAGACAAGAGCTAGTTTAAAGGATTTAAATAAAGAAGAAAATTTACTTTGGTGGGTTTAAAGAGTGCATAAACAGTGCGTGTGTAACTATCTGTAGAAATTTCATACTCTTCAACAGAATAGAAGATTGTTAGAAAAACGTTTTGGAAACTGCCCCAGATATGAAAACAGCTAAGGGAATAGCGTAAACCGTACTTTCAAGAAAAATTTAGATGAAAGAGGACCAGAATCACATGGGAGCTTGTTAAGAAGGGATTTCCCTCAATCTCGATAAGACACCTTCAAGACATTTAGAGCAACAACTTTGGTTTCTAACCTTTTAGAATACATTTCATCAAATCAGTGAAAAGTTGGGGTATAAAAAAGAACTCCTGTCCCTGTGGATCGATGACTACATAATACATATTTAAGAATCATTACTTTAGTTTCGAAGCTATTGGGACAACAGTCCATCAAAATGCTGAAATCTAAACCTGCTATTTGTCCACAGCTCTTATTACAATGAACCCCAGAGGATATATAACGGAATCCAGTTTTTACAATAATACTCTGCAAGTTATGAGATCAAAACTTTATTTACTTTCGAATGTATGTGTGTTAAACAATAGTAGTACTAGTGGTAGTTGGGTTTTAGGAGCATCAACGACTAAGACTATATTGCTCCGTGTATACTGTCTAGGGTACGCTGAATTTCATATATCCGTGTAATATATTCGTTAGTGTTCACTAAACTATGATGAAGTGACCAGTTCACTGATGTGTTCATCAGAGCAGGCACAGATGCAATGGATGTTGATGGTCTCCCATTTCGCTATGAGACATCTCGTTTTCTATATCCCCTTAACTAGTTTGGGACAATCGACACAATACTGGTCCAGTTAACGAAACTTGGGTCTGGATTTTTTCGACCTTGAAAGTGGAATGATTGTGGGGTAAAGGCGTGCAGGTACCAGTATCTCTATAACAGCCAACATGGTTAAGTGCTCTTGTTCTAGGATGTCATCAAGAGTCTACCTGCCTGTGCCTTGTCAATGGCCCAACAAACAACCCGGTACAACATAGGAACAGCAAGACCAATCTACACGGATTGTGCACCAGAGATTAGCTTGTAACGGCTATGGCAGTTGTGCCTTCACGGGTACCCATGGTCACTGCGAGACACAAGAAACTGCGTCTTGCATGGAGCAGGTCAGCACCAAATCTAAATCATGGCATGAAAATCTGTCGCCTAGTCTTATGAATCCCGTTTACAACTCTCATATTGATGGGTGTATCTACATTTGGAAAAAGCAACATGAGGCCCTGGCACCCGGATGCACCTTTGATGTTTGGAGGCTGTGGTATTATAGTTTGCGGACTATTCTCATCACATGCCCTGGTTCTCTGATCACCGTTAATCAACTGCTTGATGGGAACGCCAACCTTTGTATCATTCCCTTCATGATGACAGTGTACCCAGACAACTCCGGCTTCTATCAACAAGACAACGCGCCATGCCACAAGGCCCAGCAGGCTTTCTGGTTTCAGGAACATGATAATGAGTTCTCCATCCTCCAATGACTGCCCAGCTCAGCCGATCTCAAACCAACTGAGCATATCGGGGACCTACTATAAAAGGACATTCGATGCCACAACCATCCACCATAATGTGCGGACATTACTGGAGATATTGTGCAACGTATGAGTAGTACTACTAGACGGCACCCCGCAACACCTTGTGGAGTCTATGCTAAGAAGTGTATGAACTGCATTACGGGTAAAAGTTGACCCCACGAGATATTAGGTAGGTGTTACTAATTCAAAGCCAACTCAGTGTACATATACACTGAATAGTTGTATGTGTGATGGAAATATTCGAAGATAACAGAGCTAAGATGGACATCTGAAAAAGTAAATTATAAATGCAAAATGTTAAAGTAAATTTTGGTTGTTTTTGTGGAAAACATCACTGAATGTTTTAAAGTTTCCTCTGGCTTCTGTTTGAAGGTTTTCCTTTTCTTGAAATATAACAAATAAAAGATGGGAAACACTTTGCATTTTCTTATTCTCCTTTATCATGATTATGACCCTGTCTGTTTACAAGTATCCCGCTTTCAGTTCCTGTGGGAAGAACCGGTTTTTACATTAACCCGGAGGTGGTGTGACTACGTAATAAGGATTATAAGAAAACACGCAAGCCCATTTCCAAGAGAGTGTTACTGTAAGGGTTTGCGTGCTAAGAGCATCGTAATAATTTTGAATTTTGCAGAAAAAAAGTAGCACCAAAGATTATCAAAAGAAAAAAAGAGTGATGAGTGGATCCGTTATGAAAGAAGGTTTTTTTCTTCTTATTTCTTGAAAACAAATAGGATGTTTCTTTGAAATTCAGGGCGTTATACAGAAGATATTACTTGGTAATGACACCATCCATCAGAGAGGACACGAAGGAATATGTCGACTGGAATTTTAATGAGAATTAACAAGGGGAAAGTGTAGAATATCGTCAGAAGCTTATTAGAAAATGATACCGCAGAGCTCTGATTAAAATTTAAAAATCAAAAAGAATAATTTTTAAATATTTAAATTTTGTAATTTTTCTTTATTTGTAAAGACACTCTAGGGTGTCCATTCATTATCGATCATAGACGAGAGCTATCAAATACGACTTTGTAAAAGGGATTCGCATTTCTAATGATGGAAAAACTTATGGACATATTATGGACGTATAGTCATCAAGAGAAAATTTAAAATTGAGAAAGGAGTTCGACAAGGAGACACAACATCTCCGAAGTTCTTAAATGCTGCCCTTGAAGAAGTTTCCAGAAGGTTACACTGGTTGTAGATAGGAGTCAGTGTGAATGGACAGTACCTAAACCATTTACGATTTTCAGATGACATTGTGGTCATAAGCCACGATCCCAAAGAATTAGAGGAAAATCTTAATCAGTTATGCACAGTTAGTAAGGATTTTGGACTAAAGATCAACATGGCTAAAACAAAAAATAATGATGAACAAGTATGCCACAGAAAGGGAAATAACGATTGAAGGAGCAGTAATTGAAAACGTGGAGTCATATACTTATCTGGGACAAGTCATCAGCTGTAATAATGATAAATGACTGGAAGTCAAGAGAAGAATAGATTTTGGATGGATAGCATTCAGGAAATATAGTCACATACTGAGAAGGGGGCAATATCTCAATTTGTCTGAAACGTAAAATAATGAACCAATGTATACTCCCCACCATGACGTGGAAGCGAAACTTGGGCACTCACCAAAATAATGGAAAAGAAGCTGAGAACTACACAGCGAAGAATGGAACGAATTATATTGGGAATTAGACTGTTGGATAAGAAGAGAAACACATGGAGAAAACTCAGGCAGCAAACTCAAGTAAAGGACATTCTTATCAAAACTAAAGAACTGAAATGGACTTGCGCAGGGCACATAGCTCGAAGACATGACGACAGATGGGCTAGGAAAATAACAGAATGGTACCCAAGAGGAACTAGAAGAAAACCTGGACAACGGCGGAGATGGATAGATGAAATTCAAGAGTTTGTGGGCAGTAAATGGATGGCCATTGCACAAAACAGAACAGGAAGAACTGGAAAACTGCTGGAGAGGCCTTCATCCTTCAGTGGATTGAAAATGGCTGATGATGATGATGGTCACCAGGAGAGCTGATCATAAGAAAATAAGTATGAGCGTTGGGCAAATATTTCCCTTCCTTCTCTTCTAAACTCACTAGCTAAAATATCCGCGACTGGATTATGAAAGAGAGGAAAATATCGTGTGGTCTGACCAGTCTCGATTTGCGCTTATTTGCATCAATTGTAAGACGAAAATGTGGCGTGAACCTCATGAAGCTATGCATCCAGACAGTCTCGTGTCTGTCACTTAAGTGTCTGGAGGTGGTATCGTGGTATGGATTATGTTCTACGGACTTGGTCCAGTCATGCTTTTAGAAGGTCCTGTTAACTCCAATGAATTTCTTTCTGTGGTATCGAACCAACTTTACACCTGCAGTGCATCATTTTTAGTGGGATTGCGATGGATTCTTTCAAGACAGCACAATTGTCTGACATGCAAAAATTGTCTCAGTGGTTTAAGGAACTTTCACAAAATTTCCAAACTCTGCTCGTAATTCTCCCAATTTGAATCCAGTTCAAGATGCGCGGATTATGTTGGAAATTGCATTTTCTACAGAACACAATACAACAGATGGCAGATATACTGATGAAAGAATGGTGAAATCCGGAGCTAGTTTCCCTCAGACACCTCATGGAAGTCATATCGCGACTTATACGGGCTGTAACTCAGGCCGAAGATGGCCCTACTAAATATTGAATCAAGGTTTATAGTGTTTGGCAGTGAGTGAATCTATAAGCGGTCTTGATGATGCAAATTTTGAGTGCACCCGCTATATCATCCTGCAGAGTGCATTCTTGTGGACTAAAAAGCTGAATTCCATGAACAGTGGATGGGTAATCTGAGTTGTGTGGTGGAACATTACTAATCATGCTCCAGGATATGACGTTACACTCAATACTATTTGTCAGCCTTGTAATTTTGATAATTTTGTCCTTTAAAAGAAATAAAAGTAATCGACACATTCAAAACTTGTCAGTTAATTTTATACCAAGCGATGGTCCAGTATTTAAAAATTTTGAAGTAGTGAAGACATTTCTTTTCCTGTGGAAGAAAAATCTCCAAAATTTATTGTAAAATTTTTTGAATCACCGTTTAATGAAGGGTACTCCCATATTATTATTATTGGTGTTCTTCGCGTATTGGATAAGCATGATCCGAAAATCGCAAAATAAAAGTTATGGGTTACATAACCCAACGACTACCAAGGATTTAGATCTGGGTGAAATATGAAAAAAAAAATCGACTAAAGTTTTCGCGTCATCGAAGGGATTCGAACCCGGCCTTTCCCACCGGGTGTGGGGAGGACGGTGACGATACCACTGTACTACCCGCCCAGACGGTGCTTACATTTTGGAAACTGCAGGTTTTGTCTGTTGCTCAGAGCCATTGTGGTTAAGTTGTACAAAGTATGGTGTCCAACGGGTCAAATCATCTCCCACCGACAAAACTGTTAAGGATTATCCAAAGTGGATATTCAATAACGGACTCTGTAAAATAGGCCCCACGTGTAGTAGCGTAATATTTGTGTATTTTATGTATGTTGTGTTGTTTTGACCTCTTGGCTACCTAGAAGCAGCGATCACTGGGAAGGCTGCTTCCAGATATTCGCCCGCACCACGGAAAGGAGGGCCAGTTCCAGTAGAAGGGAAGCCTAAGGCCTCAGTAAGGTGAAAGTCCAAAGGAACAGCCCAGGATAACACCTGAATAGTCGCAGTAGGTACTGTCCTACACACTCTCAACATGCTGAGAAGCATTGATCGTTGCATAGAATTGAGTTTTGCTTGGAACCTCACCAACACAGCACGATGAAACCAAGCACCTGCTGCATATGCTGTCATGAGAAGAAATAGAGCATTGTGATACAACAAAAGAGTCTTTCGGGATAAACCCCAGTCAGACTTAGAAACAAAAATAACAGCACTCGAAAACCTTTTCACTTTATCTCCTAAATCTGTCAAATGTGTAAAAAATAATACTGTAGTTTATAATCTCTTACTATTCCTAGATATTTAGCTTCGGATACCATTGGTAGCTGAATACCATTGAAATTTATTTGTGGAGGTCGACCAGGGTTCAATTTTCTTTTAAACAGCATGATTTTGGTTTGATGCTGATTAATAACTAACTTATAGTTTTGTGCCCAGAGATGCAAATCAGTCAATACAATATCAGCATTATGTTCAAGACTACTCCTCGACCTCCCAGCCACTATAATCGTTAAATCATCAGTAAAGGCTATTGTCCTTTAGCTATAAAAAGAGCGAGCTAACCAATTCTGCAAAACAAGGTTCCATATGAAAGGGCCCAAGACTGAACCATGGGGAACACCACGATATAAAAGGTTTTAGATATAACAATTACGTAAGTCAGACGTATGATGTTCCACAGCAGACGACCCAAGAGACACCGTCTCCTCACCGCTGATCATCGTCGATGGCGAATGCTGTGGTGTCAGCAATACCGGTTGGATACTGGAGGACTGGAAACGAGTGTGCTGGTCGGATCAGTCCAAATACCTGGTGCAACATGCAGGCAGACGCCTTCGTGTGTTGTGCAAGCAACATGAATTCATGGATCCATCGTGCATGGTGCCCACTGTCCAAAGCAGTTGGTTATTATGGGGCATGTTTTGCTGACAAGAACTAAGACCCCTGGTGCGTATGGACCAACATTTCACTGGCAAGGTCTTTTTGTGTGTGTGTGTGTGTGTGTGTGTGTGTTTCTTTTTCTTTTCTGCGGTCTCCAGGGCTTCCCCATACGTCACTGTATCGTCTGTACTAGGAAAATTCCAAAGCCGGCTGTGTAAGTGTAATGTAGATTTGAAGAGTTATGTTTGTTGTGTGCCGGCACCTGGCGATTTCGCAGCCAGGAGGCAGCAGACACCTAGTCGACTGCCCCCTGCTTCCCAAACTCAGCCACGTGGAGGCGTGCCAGAAACTATCCAAGACGGATCTCGCACCGGACTTTCCAGAAAATTCTAGAGAAGTCCAAAAGAAACATTGAACAGAAGAGAAAATAGTTAGGGAAGAGTAGAGTAAAATGAAGGGGGAGAGTAGACAGAAAGGTAGTGGAAGAAAGAAGGAGACATTCCCATGAAAAGTAGAAGTTACAAGATCAATGAAGGAAATTAAAAGAAATAAAGTCTGGACAGTGGTCCGTTAATCCCACTCCCGAAGGGGTCAGCAGAAGGGTCCCACCTCAGGAAACCAAGGTTAGCTGGTCTCTAAGAGGGTTGTCTGTCTTCTCGCTCTGAGCCGAGAATCAGAACCAGCAAAGATCCCAATCCATCTGTATTGCTGGATAAACAGTGGAGAGAAGTTCATACAGAGTGTCCATCTGTGGAGGTAGGGGTCAGCAGTTGACAGGTCCGGGTAATCTGAAGTGGATCAAAATTCCAGTCTAGTGAGCAGTCAGCCTGGGTGTCATAGGTGGTGAAGTCTCAGGTCAGTATCTTTGTGGATCAATGTTTGTAGTGGAGTCTGCTTGTTGGTAAGCACAATTAATATGGAAGGCGAAGGCTATCTATGTGGGTATCGAAGTTTGTCAGATGTAATCCAGTTCAGGTGGGTATCTTCGGATAGTGTTTGCCACATCCTTGTGGAGAAGGCAGGTATATCCTCCGTAAAGACACAGAATATCCAGGAGAATTCGTTCAGGGTTATGTGGTGTTGTTCAGCATCAGATGACTTCTTCTTCTTTTCAAGACTTTGTTGGCATAGTGTGAGAAAGCATTGTAGCTTTCCCTTGAATCTAACAAAGAGGGTGCTTCTTGAAGTGAATAAACTTCATTTGCTTACTGAAGTGGTTGCCGAAGATCAGCATAGTGTGGACATTCTAGTAGTATGTGCTCTGTAGTTTCCTGGGAACCACATGTGCAATAGGGGGTTTGAGAGAGGTGGAACTGGTGAGGTCTACTGGCAGCTCTTAGGAGACCACGTACACCCTGCCATATTGCATTTTTTTTCCTGTAGAGAAACAGATCTTCCAAGACGATAATGCGCCATGTCATCGGGCCCGCACTGTGCACGAGTGGTTCGAGGAACACAGCGAAGATATCATCCATCTTGACTGACCCCCAAACTCGCCTGACTTCAATCCAATTGAACACCTGTGGAATGTTTTGGTGGGAACGGTGGCCCAACACGGAAATAGGTAGGTGGTCATAATTCAGTTCTCACTGAGCGTATAAATAGGATGGGTGCCAAAGCAACGTTGGCTGAGGGCGCCCCAACCCTTTGAGCCAGCTATGGTCATGCTTATCGATAAATATTCAAACAAAAGCATTTTTTATGAAACACGAAGGATGGCCATTTATCTCATAGGTAACTACTCCACGTATCTCATGTTTATCCAGCATCTACAACTATTTGTTTGGCCAACTTGGACTTACAGAATCTGATAGAAGAACGAATACCCACTGATTTAAGTAGTTCATATTTCTAACTATCAGCACATAGCAATAAAAGGTTCACTTCGTTAAAGCGATATCGTTTTAAAGGAGAATTTTTATCTCAGTTTGAAAATGTTTTTTTCTCATTTCAGATCTTCCGATAAAAATTCTTCGAGTCCTCATTCGCCATCCTATTAAAGATCTAATTAGCGTTCATCTCCACAGATCGTTCGGATTTCATTTTATTTCTACCACGGGCTATTTTTAAAGTTGCTCTCAAACACGACAGCAGTTTAGAGATTTATTTAACAAAAAATGTTACCTTTAGCATCGTAAACCTTTAATTATGCTGGAATTGTTATTCTAATTTCAGTGGATTGCTATAAATCTCTTTAATTACTTCTTTGTTTTCTTTTCCAGTAAGCCACAAGAAATCGAATCATTTCAGTAGTTTTACATCGAGTATTGTATTTTTTTGTAAAGAGCACGGGCTCCTTTTTTTCAATATCTAATAGCTTTTAGCTGGTTTTGAAAACTTTAATTTTCTTTAAGGTTTCTTTTACATTCACTTCGACATCTTTTTTTCTCTCTTCGCGCTTAAAATTCTCCCTTTTCTTTTTCTTTTCGTCTTTCTTTTGCGCGTGATCAATTCGAAAAATTCACTGACTTTGCACTCAAAAAGTTCTGTTTAACTAAATAGAATATTCTAGGAAAATTCAGAAGTGTGTGGGTGTGAAAAGGTGGCAAAAGCCCCTAAAAGGTTTCAAAGAGATGTGTTCTATTGGAGTTATTGTAATTAATGCATAAATAAAATGTTATCGGATTCTTTTTAAAAGATTTTTGTTTAATGAATTATTGTGAACACTGTCGCTGAAGACGAATATTTGACATAATAAGTATCCTGGTATGCAAATTCCGAGTAGCCAATGGAAATCGATCTACCACCTTGCGGAACCGCACATTAAGCAAATTATTCATGCCTACAAAAACACGGGTTGGGACCACATCACTCCATTCCCATTTTTTGGCTTGCTCAGTGGGACAGCCACATTTCCAGTACTCGGGATGGCAAGCCATCGTTGTTTAGATGAGATGATTCTTTCAGGTGGCGGGCTGTTGGGGGATTTGAAGCCTGGTAGTTGCAGATTTGCACGTTGGATTATTGTCACGCAGTGTCGTCTCGGTACTATGGAAGTAGTTTCAGGAGACAAGAACCATTACAAGAAGAGCTGGCCAAGGTTGCCCGAGGGCTAAGTCAGACAGAACAGACCACTATCTGGTTCTAACAGCAAGACGATGTCCTGCCATCAACTATCTCTTGAGGTTGCTGTGGCCACAGGTGAAAACATTTCGAACCGGACTGCATTGAGAAGGCTCAGCTCAAGCGGAATCTATGCAAGGAAGCCATTGGTCCACTTACTCTAATAGTACAGATCACCTACTAGCAACACTCACTAGAGGGCGAGCTATTTTACTTTAAAAAGTATTTACTGTCCATGCTTAATAAATAAAAAATCTATCTCCACCTCACACCTGGTGGAAAAGACCTGAGTTCGAATCCCGCTAATGAGGTGACTAGTTTTTATGAGCTTTTTCACAACGTGGCTGTGATTGTCGGTCTCAGACGAAGGTAGCATGGTTTTTTTCTCCCGGAAACTCGGGTTTTTTGTCCAACAAACAGCAAATCGACCACAGAACGCACGAAATTTGCAGACATACTATATACCTTGAAATATGGCCAAAGTTGCTGATGCGCCTAAAATCCTACAATAACAACCGACTTTTCTCTATCTGTCTATCTATCTATTATTTTTTCTGTGTCTATTCTACTTTGCAAATTAGTTAAATATGTTTCAGCAGCTAAATACCTTAATCCTCAACTCTGTGTAGAAACAGCATCCTGCATTCCTTGGACAGTGACTCCCCGTTCCAGATCGTGGTGGATTGCTGACCTCAACAACAGCTTTAAAATGAAACAAGTCCTACATAAGAAATGGGAGCTAACGAATGGCAGTCAAGATAGAATCGCCTTTTCCCCGCCAGGGCCCACTTTAATCGGAAGAAAGCTGCTGCAATCCAAGTAAATCTTAACCGCACTCTGAGGAAAGGAAAGCCATTCTATGCTGCCTCACATGATGGATTCAATCATATGCTTGATCCTCAAGAATGGCTCAAATACACCGCCAGGTTTTCAAATACAACCACAGTCCCATCTACAGGTGTCCAGTCTGACTATGAAAACCTTTCAGATGTCCTAGGGACCATCCTGATCACGAAACAGGAGCTCATACGTGCCATCAATTCCCTTCCCACAACAGCCACTGTTGGGGAGGATGGAATTCCGCAATTTATGATCAAATGCTGAGCACATTCATTATAGACCCTCTTCTCTCGATCTACGACAGATGCCTCTCTGAGCATTATTTTCCACCCCAATGGAATAAGTACAGAGTGTACCCCACCCCTAAAAACCAATTTTCCACAAACGTCAGCCAGTTTAGACCCATATCAGTTGCCTCTTGTCTGTTAAAAACTCTCGAAAAGGCTTTGCTACCCACAATCACTCACCAAATCCTCCAGACAAAACCACCTGAAATCCACTACGCCGTCGCAGGAAAATCATCAATCACTAACTTGGCAGCCACCACAGAACGCATCCTCTCAGCATTCGAACAAAGAGCTGAGCTAGCAACCACATATCTCGACATAAACGCAGCCTTTGATGCCGTGTCGATCCCGGCCTTGCCCTCCTACTTAAGGATAAATTTCACATTCGAGATGATATGCTGTGCTTTTTTGGAATCTCTTCTCTATCACAGAATACTTATTCTCCATCGGCAACAACACACCCTATCCTGCGACATTACTGCTGGAGTACTGTAGGGGGGTTTCCTATCTGGTGTCCTGTTCACGGCTATCATCGTGCCCATTATTGCCTCAATGAATGGTCTCCTATGTTATGCCGATGACCTCAAACTGTTGACTCAAATTAACTCTGGCGACAACCCCGTTCAGCTCAGCAACAGGATGAATTCCCAACTTAAGAATCTTGAATTGTACCTGGAAAACTTCAATCTAAAAATGAACCCACTGAAGTCTGCTCAGGTTATATTTTCCCTCAAATCCATGCCAACAGTACTCAATGTGTCACTCGCAGGGGCAAGAATACCAAACATACCCTCGCACACAGACCTTGGCGTTCTGTTTGATCAAAGGATGTCCTTTGTCAACCAGATCGACAAAATCAGTACCAAATTTTCTCATCTACGGTGGATCTCACAGCAGCAGCTGCTACACGTCCGACATCCTCTCACTGTTAAAAAGTTCATCACCTTCACCGTCTACCCCGCCATTCTCTATGGTGCAGAAATATGGGCCTCTGTTGCCCCTACAAACCTCAAGAGGATATACACCGCTGAATACTGGTTACTGAAATGGGCCAATAACAAGCTTCGTCTGTCTCCCGCTACCACAACCACCATGATGGCACAAGCACTCGCCATCCTGAAGATGAAGTTCCTGATCGTGGAAAAGAGGCTGGTCTTCACAGCCAAACTCATCACAGGCCAGATATCATCTCCAAATATTTGGAACGCTTGCTCTTGGTGGATTCCATTTGTAATCGGTATTTTGTAGCCTTTTGTATTTGTACGCTGTAACTTTACTTCACAATAAAGATTTATTGATTTATTTATTTGCATTTTTTAAGTCTGAGAACTGTAAGTTCGCTTCCGGTATGGACAACTGGCTGTACAGGAAAGTGTTCTTTACAGGGACTACAGGCTTTACAATACTGTAGTTCCCTCCATTGAAGTCCACTTCCATCGGGGCACACAACATCCTCTATTGAAGAGGGCTTCAGAAATTCATGCAGACACCAACGGGACTCGAACCCAAACTTCTCGAAAGGAGTGACGAGTGGCGAAACCACTATACTGCCATGAAAGACTAAATTACCGTGTGGCCACAATTCAAATACCGCTATTGAGAGCTGTCTGAAGCGCCATCGAATGGAGAAAATGCAACTAAATATTGGTAGTTATGTTCTTCGGATGAGAATTTTATTATGGTATTATCCTATGGAATGCAACTTTCGCAGTTATTAAACAGTATGACCTCAAAAATCAAAATTCATGAATATTTCTCTGAGCACTGTCAACCCCACAATCTAGCCAAACAAATTAGAGACTTTTATTCAATATCCAGTAGGGCCCACTACTTTTTTGTTCAAATTACAGCCCATCCACTTCGTGGCATTATTCCATTAGGTGTCTGAGGAAGTCTAGCTCCAGATCTGACCATTCTTCGTTGTAGCTGGATATTTGTAGCTGCTGTGTTGTGGTCTGTAGAGAACTGCGAACCGAACTGTCCTTTCCGGACAATCTGAGTTCGATTCCGATCTCGACAATCAGGTGGCCAGGATAGATGTGGCCAAACTTAGTAACGTTCCTCGAACCATTCAGACAATTTTTGCACGATGGATAGTTCGACTATCGTCTTTAAGGAATCCATCACAATCGTGATAAGTGTAATTTGCAGAGTGAAGTCAGTTCGATGCGACAGAAAGATATTTATTGGAGGTAACAAGACCTTATAATGCTGTGAGACCCAGTCCCTACCAAAGGAACATACCCCATACCATGATATCACTTCTAGCCGCTTGAATAGTGAACACGAGACAGCCTGTATGTATGGCTGCATGAGGTTCACCCCACACTTTTGTCCTACCATTCGTGCAAAAAAAAGTGTAAATCGGGATTGGTCAAACGTCAATCTTTTCCACTGTTTCAAAGTCCAGTCTTGGCGTTGGCTGCACTATTTCAGTGGAACTTCGCGATTTTTTACAGAAAGAATTGGCTCTCACATAGACACACGAATGCAAAATTCCACATTCTTCAGTTCCTTCCGCATAGTTCAGTTACCAATGGGTCTTTCTTTGCCTAAATTGAAATTTTCAGTCTTTTGCTGCACACTGGACCTTTTATTCTGAGGTAAAATTCGCTTTAAATCCCTGCAGTATTGAGTACCGACTTTCTGCAGCAAATTCTTCCTTTTAGAGCTGTATTCTCCTTTCATCTTCCACTCATTGGTACACACCAATCCATCGTCTTCTCAATTGTGGCTCCTATTTAAATTGCTTCAACAATAACATTTTCTGAAACTAGGAAAGATCACCTATCTTCCTCACTACCGGATCGACTAAGAACTCCTAGAAAGTACATTTATCTGATACCAAGGAATTTGTGATCGTACCATGTGATAACTGATGTTTGTATATCGTACGTTTAATTATCTGTTGAATTCAATACTATATTCTAACTTTCTATCTCCTACTGAAAATAGATTTAATTCCACGGATCAGATGTGTTTACCACTCGCATATCAGTGGTCTCCAACATCAGAGAAGAAACAAATAGTATTTTTATTGATATAACGATCCACACATCCACCCGAGTGTAATTGGAACTTGCGTGCCAGTCAACAAACCCTCAACGTTGCTACTGCTGGAAAAACAAGCGAATACAATCGATTTTGAACGAAAGAAAATTTTAGCCGCTTCAGGACTCGAATGGTCAACTTTCGGTTAGTCTGAAAGTTGAAAATAGTCTATAGAAAGTCGAAGCAGAGGAAACTTTCGCAAGATGTAAAGCCGACTGACAGATTAAACGATTTAAGATTTAACTGGTGTTCTGAAACATGAGAGTGCATCAAGGATAACAAGATTTCTATCTTATATATTGTAATCCGGATTATGAGGACCAATAAGCACTCGTAGAAGAAAACCTTTGTCTGAGCAAAAGGAGATTAAATTTAACGATTTCTCTATTGATGAAGACTTCTTAGAAAGAGAAAATCTTAGATGTTGGTAACCCAATGTTTCTTTTTTGTTGTTTTGATGGAAATTTTCTTGAAGACAAATGTAAAGAACAATGTTTTAGATAGCAAACGCATACTTAATACTTTATTATGAATATTTCCTACTGGAGCAAAATTTCTCATCATCAATTACGAGTTACGCACAACTAGAATTCTAAACGTTGACAAACTTTTATCTGTGCTATAAAAAAATGCAGAATAACGGTATAAACGGGTTTTATACTGTTAGCCTAAACACCGTCCTTCCCACGCCAGCTGGAGGATGGAAAAGACCTGAGTTCGAGTCCCATCGATGACGTGAGGAATTTTTATGTGCCTTTTTCACAACGTGGTTGAGTTAGACAGTTTCAGGCGGATGTGGCATGGTTTTTTCTTTCTTTAGGAAACTGGGTTTTTCATCCAGAAAATACAAAATCGACCACAGAACACAAGCAGTTTACAAACAATACACCCGGAGCAATATGGTCTTGGCGCTGATGTTCCTAAAACCCTGCAACAACAACACCGGGTGGAAAACACCTAGGTTCGAATTCTGTCAATGATGCGAGGAATTTTTATGTCCTTTTTTCACAACATTGCTGAGTCCAAGAACTAGACTGCAGGAAGTCCAGTGTGCAGCAAATGACTGAAAAGTTTTTAGGCAAAGAAAGACCCATTTCTAACATACTGCGGCGGAGGTTGAACAATCTGCGTTGGACAGTCTTGTGCCTATAAAAAATATTCGACTGGAGTGGTGCACTGCACTGTGGAACAGTGGAAAATTCATGAGATTTGACGAGTCTCGATTTATACTTTTTTTTTCACCAATGATAGAGTGATAGTGTGGCGCAAACCTCATGAAGCCATGCATCCAGACTGTCTCTTGTTCCCTGCTCAAGCGGCTAGAGATGGTATACTGGTACAGAATATGTTCTGTTGGTACGGACTGGATTCCCAAGATTTCCAGCATCTACCGTGGCCTCCTAATTCTCCAGATCTGAATCCAATTAATAATGTTTTAGAGCATTTCGGCTTCGAAGTTTTCTGCTGAACACAATACGGTAGCTGACAAATATCCTGATGAAAGAATAGCCAAATCTGGAGCTCGACTCCCCTCAGACACCAAATGGAATCCATGAGACGACGTACAAGGGCCGCAAGGTCTGGAGGCCTCACTTCAAGAAGGATGTTGATCTACTGAAACAGGTGCAGAGAAGAGCAAATAGACTGGTGAAGGGAACAAAAAGGTATTCTTACCTAGAAAAGCTTCAGTTCTGAAAATTTCAGCGTCTCAAGACTAGACAACTGTGGGGAGATCTGATTGAGGTGTTCAAAGCTTTGAGTGGATTGAGTAAGCTGAATGTTAATGGCATTCTTTAACTTGCTGAGGCTAGCCCCCATGAGGGAGTATAAATTCAAGAAAGTTTGCCTTCAGCCAGCGGATGGTTGATTGTTGGAACAGGCTTCCGTCTCATCTGTTGTTGTGGAAGTGGATGGGTTGAATAAATTCAAGGACGAACTAGACAAATTCTTGGAGGCTACGGATGGGTAAACTGTGTAAGCTTTTGTTTTAAGCTGATGCTATATAAACTTACTTTCTTGCATCATTTGCCATGACTGCTATTGCTACTACTAATTCGTGAAAAACCTAGCCCTGCTGGACACTGAATAATGGTTTATAAATTTTTAAAACTTTAGGCATTGTTGGTGATGAGTAAATACCTTAACCAGGCTTACTCCGAAGGGGGGGATTGTGTCTTGGAAACACCACTGATCGTCCCATGATTAGAGTCAGCCGTTCCACCGTTTTTCGTCTATCGACTCGGCAGATCAGCCTGTGTTCACCACGACCATCGATGAGTTTGAAGCCCGCTATTGGTCCAGCGACTGTTCTGTTCACTGTCCGTTCACTCTTGAAGCACCTTAACTACAATACTCCGCAAACAGCTTTCAAGATTTGGCAGTTTCCATTCTTCAACCTAACCGACAATCAAGCTTTTTTCGAAGTCCCTCAGATCACGTCCGTTGCCCATATCGATCAAGTAAGACTGCGTGCCACGAACCTGTAGTGTCACATTTACCGGTTCTCACAGCGACTCGTATGACACCAACCGGAGAGGAAGAGCCGATTTAAAAAACATGGAGATGGTCATAATCTTTTGAGTGGACAGTGTATATATATTTATTTATATAAAATACGCTTCATTTTATATAAATAAGCTATTTAGTATCCTAATAAATTGTTGGCGCAGTGTATTTTCTCTATTTTTGTACGCTAATAACGAAATGAATAACCCAGATGAAATACCGTCTTGTTTATATACCATATCGGTAAATAATGTTACAGTGTATAAAGAATATTGCTTTAACTGGGGAAAGATTACAGTGAACCGCATAGTTGGACAAATATATGATTGGTACATCAATCATAACATTGCATCAATCGTGAAAGCTATTTACTTCGAAATAAGTGGGTCCGTTCTGGTAAGCAAAAATCGATAAACCCATTTGTTACAGCAAATTCTTTGATGACTACTGTTTGATTCGAAAACACACCCATCCATCCTTCATTCATACATCACGCTTATGTTTTTTTTTTGAAAGAATAACAGGAAATTGCATTCTTTTTACTCTATTTTTAGAAACGCGAAAAGAAAAACTTTTTTTCTTGAAAAACCAGTTGCAGTGAATCGAAAATAGTAAAGTAGGTTACCAGAAAGTTCGTTTTATTGTAGATGAATAATGTGGTTCTTGGAAAAGGATGTCAGGAGTGTATGCTAGACAGATGCAAACACCGAGAGGGGTGGTGTTTACTGTAGTACATTGGCGAAGCAATAAACAGCAGAAGCTTGAAAAACAGAGACCACAATCTATTTTAAACCGCCATGTTTCTGATTCCAGACATCATTCCAAGTTTATATAATCCCAAAAGTGCTGCTCAATTCACTTTTATCTTCCATAGTGTCTGTGGCAGTGTTTGCAATTTGAACAGCTGCCATATTGTTTGGAGACTGCAGATCCCACCGTCTGGACACCCTAGGACTTGTGATACAAGTTTAGTGGAATCAGAAGAGGAAAGCAGCGGTGGTTCAGCAATTGTATAAATTCTTTAGATGTCGAGGTAATGCTGTTAATATTTTGATATTCATGATCATACGGTAAAGTTCGTTGCTGTTACTAACTTATTATTAGGTGGATGAAGTTACATTAATGGATAGTCGGTCTCTAAATCTTTACTTTTTGAATACTGAAACAAATAAGCAAACTTCTTTGCAGTTAAGGACATCTATTTGAGATCTTCGATGCATACGCAGTAACATATGTCTTTTTAAGTATGTGCAGAATTTATTTTTAATTAAATGAACAGAATAATCAGTTAAGATGAAAAATTATCACAGTACCTTGTTCTCCTTCTTTCAAAACAGCTCTTTCCTCAATGATTGATACTGCCGAAGTTGCTCCAGTCTCTCCATCCAGTCGAGTTCTGTCGTCCAGTTCGACGACCATCCCTTTCTGTACGCTCTCGGGAACTTTGCTCAATGGGACCACCTCTACCCTTATCTGTGGACACTTTCCTTGTTTCTCTAACTCCCGGATGATGTGCAGATAGCTGTTATTGAGAGCAAACCAAAATCCATCTTTCTCAACCACCTGTATCTTGGGGATTTTTTCTCGGCTCTCCTGAAACTTGTTACTCAAATCAGCAATCGTTCTTCGATCGGGGGCCAGGATGCCATTTGTAGTATCTTTTATGAAGTGTATTTCCGACGGCGCTAAAAGCATCTTCGACGAACCAAACGGGAATGCAGTCCAATAACATGAAGAAACGGTCCTACGGGTTATTCTTCCTATTCGAAAAGGCGTGTTGTCGTTTGGAGAGGTTCAGCCAACAATTCCACTCAAATCGCCAAGAACATCGACTTCTGCGGGGGGCAGTATCTTCTTAACGCTTAGCAATAGAACGCCTCCTCATGATTTTAAGCTCGAGCGGAAGGGCACATATGTTCAGGGACTGCGTCATAAGAGGAGAGACCTAATGTGGTACAATTAGTGACAATCAGTAAACCCAGATTGTCACCCCTTTCGCATATATCGTTCTCAAGTGTCTTACTTTAAGCCAGTAAGTCCATGTTCACTATACGGCTTCTACATAGCATGTGCTCGGGGTTACGTGCCAGCAGAGGAGGCTCTAACGCACTCGTAGAGGGAGGTGGAGCAGGTTGGGAGTTTGCGCTGTAAGACCACTGTATCGATTTTTCTGTAGATACACACCAAGCGATCAGCAATCTAGATAACTGTGCCCTTAATGGTAGCATTTACAAAAGAACTGTTTGTTGTTATGTATAAGGAGATATCGTCTTTGCTTCTTTGGGCCCAGTGCACAAAAATCTATGGACATTGCATTACGTGATGGCTGCCATTTTTCTTGTAGTATCAAACTGTCAGATGTGAAAAGATAATTGAATTCTACATCTTATAAATAAACAACTACCCAAATAATCGTTTCCTTTCAAAAGCGTGCATTGTATTCTAATTAGAGTACTTTTTCACTTCGCATTATTATTATTTTTTGCTGCATTCGTTCTTTTATGAAGTATGGTAATTTTTATTCCTTTTTTTATTAAAAGTTCTTATTGTTAATCAAGTATTTTTTTTTAAACAAACCATAGACGCTTAAGTTCTTTTATCAGGTATACCTAATAGAATTATTTTCCTAAATGTATTCGAGCTACCAATATTGAAATACTTGAACAATAACAAATACTATTAAGACTTTTAGATGTTTATTATTTTTTATTTATTAAACCTTTTGAATATCGCGTGCAAATTCCAGTAAAACAAAATTTCCTTCATCTCCTTTGTTGAATAAACTTCGTAATTACCAATGAGGCAACGCCCACATATTTTTATAAAAAAGAATTTTACCTACTTCAAAGACAATGTTGCAATTTTTAAAACAACTTAACCATCGAAGAGAAGATAAGGCACGAATTTCGCTTCTGGAATGGGTTTTAAAAAAAAGTTTTAATTAGCTAACAAGAGGCGTAAATTCTTCGAAATATTTGAATGAATTCGAACGTTTGGCACACTGCCATCTGGCGGAGAAATCGCATGCTTTTGAAGCTTCTGTTTTATTTAAATACCAAAATACGATTTAAATGCTAAAAAATAATAAATAATAATGTTACAGAAATGCGTATTATTGTTTATAGATGTTTTACTATGCGCTGTGTGTTTTATAAGATTCCTCAGAAAGCTTTGGGAAGGTGCCTTAGGTACGACCAGTAGAAAATAGACAAAACGTACATTATACACCAAAAGTATTCGGACACCACATCTAAAGAGACACGTTTTTTTTTATGACCAAATTACCAAGATGTGGGCCTTCAATGAGTCCCAATGACAACATCTATTCGTCCTGCAACACTTTCGACCAATTTCTTGTAGCAGAGGACAGCAGGAATACGTGTCCATTCCATTAGTATAGTAGCTAGTTCACCCAAATATAGAATTGTCATTCTACAACGAAATGGAGAACATTTCTATAGTGTACAGAATATTGACGCCACGGAACTGTTCATGGAATCTATGTACGATCAATGGTCCAAGAGTGAATTTCAAAAAATAGTCCAGCACCATTATACTACCTTCTCCAGACTTCATCCGGTGAGGATCGCAATCCACAATTAATTGCAAAGGATGCTTCCGGACAACTTGAAGACTTTACCTCGTACCTAAACGACATTGGACTTGCCCTGAACCCGAACAAGATCGCTCAAATGCCATTCACTATGAAAAGGCTGAAGATTGATATCGGTGTTGTCCTTAATAGGCATCCTCTTCAGAGAATGGAACAATACAAAGACGAGATATGATATGGGATAATAAACTCACCTTGCCCCTCACCTAACAGAGGCAAGAAAGAAAACCCTTGGGGCTATGTGGCGTGTTAAACAGGAAGGATACGAAGTTCTAATCTCGTAACACGCTGTGTGGTGAGATGTGTTTCTCCCAGCGCCCTATATGCCTCCCCTGTATGGAGCTCAGGAGGATTCCTGACTGTGGAATATTGGATCCTCAGGTGGCTAAACCACTACATAGGAAACACGTTTACCACCTCCTTCGAGCAAACCTAGATTGGGTACCCTGGCAACGGATACTAATCAAAATGAACATATCTACCCTCTCAAAACTCATCGTCAAAAAGATAGAAGTCCCCAGCATAGCTGAGATAGTCTTTCACCACTCAACTTCCAGCAGACCTCGTCGATAAAGCCAAACTACAATGCAGCCACCCAGGAACAGGATAAAATCTGTAGACCAGATGTTCCCTTCCAATTCTATAGGAATGTTCCTCACCCTGGACCATAAACTGCGACCGATTTTACAAAGAAAGACCTACCATTCTTATTATTTTATTTGATATATTATTATTTTTTAATGTGTAATATTAAAAGGTTAAATTGTTATTATTACAGATTTTAGAGAATAATATCAGAAATTTCTTTTATCGATTTATAAAATGTTTTCACGACACAAGAAGGCTCGCTCTCGGAGAAACTGCAACTCAGCCTTCAATTGCATGCGCTGTTTTAATTCGGGTCAGCGATGCAAATTATTGTAAACAGAGTTATGCACCATAAATTGTTTCCCCATCACAGAGACTTTATTTTCAAACACAGCTCTCTAAAATTCCACATAACTGATGATCTCCGCACAGAGTTCAGCCATTCGTCACTCGATATATCAAAATAATGTAGCGGTTTGGAGCATTTAATCTTCATCATTTTCCAGCTCTCTGTCACTTCCAATACTTCTTGGCAGAGTAAAACTGAAAGGGGACCTGTTTACCCGAATGATGACGAGAAATTTCAAGCCCTCTGGTATCAAGGGATAAGGTTAGCTTTCGCAGTGATTTATAGAGATCACTTGCGTGTGAATAATGGATCCTCTCGTTGTATTTCATGTTTTGAATATCACTATGTTCGCTGGTTTGTGCACTACAACAAATCACGCACGTATTATTATTGTTCTTTAAATTGTACGTTTATATTTATTAAATTAATCGATATTCCACAAAACCTTCGAGTGAATAAAATAAGACTTATTTAACAAACCCGGATTTAACAGAAAAATTTCGGACATTTTTATTTATTTATTTATTCGATTGATTGCTAGTTACAATCGACCCTTGTATAGCATGCAAGATAAACAATTTAGCCGTTGGAGGAGATCTCCTCCATCTTGTATTGACTTCTTGTGACCTTTTTGGTAATTCTTATACAACTCCTATAAATGTCCCTTATACCTGTCCTTAGTTTTTCAATGTCTCCTTTCATGGTACACCACCACCATAACAAATTTTGTCTTGAACATATTTCACTTACATCCTAGATTATAAAAATTTCTAATAGTAATAAAAAACATTGCTAATCCAAATTTTAATGCATACGTGTTCAGCTAAGGTTTTCTGGAAGTTCATTTCCAATCCTGCGGCTGAAGAAAATGTTGAAGTTTTTTTCATGACTGAATTCCTTTGGATTCCAACTACCATCTGTACAGATAAAAAAATTCTACGCAATATTTTGTATGGGAGTTCACATCAATTCGCTGACTGTGACAGTTAGGTGTATTAGAATTCAGTGTAAAGGAATTTGTTTCAATAATTTCTTCCAACAAGAGAATAATATCAGATAATGGTGATTATCATTGTCTCAGGTTGGATCACCAAGGAATATTTTCTGGTTCTAGTAGGTTTTCGGATCCCGGTACTGCAAAGTTACTGGCTCTACTAAAACCTGGTAAATGCATCGGTCGGTCATTAAGATACCTGGTAGTCACGTTGAAGCAGAGGATATCCTATTATAATCTTTCATATCACACTCCATTCTAAAGGAAGTATGGTTTGGTCCTTTTCTGAGATGCTGTACTAACGCTTTGACCTGTAGGTCCTGGTCAATCGCTAACTTAATTTCTGTCACGGTCATTTGTGGTGCAAGGCCAGTTAGAAAACGTTTCCTCCACAGTTGGCAATGGTAGACTTTCATCTACTGGAGGGCGGAAGTCGTAGAGATGCCAGTCTTTATTTGGCTTCTGTGTCTACCATTTTTGATATGTAAAAGAAAGTAAAAGAAAGTGTGGAAAATCGGCATGTGGAGCAATGAGGAATTGGTCTTTACTCCCATCTTCTGAGATCGGATGAATAAATTCGCGATTCAAGAGACCTTTGAGAATTCTTGCAGTTGTCGACAGGGTTCGAATGCAGACCTCTCAAAATGAGCGACAAGTAGAAACCACTATACTTTCACGGAAGACCTGCACTACTTGTGCACTTTATTGGGGAACTGGAGGATTGGTCTATAAGCAACATTCTATGCAAAAATACCACATTATGGCTTTCGTTCAAGGAGTACAAACGAAAAAGTTACCATAAAGATAAGATGAGAATCTTACTTTTCAAGACCATTTTGACCTCACAAGGACGAAGACTTATTCTGCTGTGTGAGCGGGGAAACAGGAACAGGTGTAGCTGCAAATACCAAGATTATCCGTTGTATACATAGTCAATGCATCGTATCAAACCCTTTATACGCATAAGTCGTCTTGTCATCGGCAACCAAGTCATATTAAAAGAAATTCCAAAATTACAGTACTGGCTACCACGCTGGATAAAGAGAGAATTGGCCATCTCGCCCTAAGGTAGCCAATTCTCTCATCACTTTTATCTTTTATCATTTTTCCAAATAGTTTAGCAATAGAACTCATAACACAGATTACTCTATAGTTGGAGCATCTTCTTCTGGCACCGTTTTTGAAAATTGATGTAATGTATCCGATTGTCTCTTTCCTGAAAACACGGTCCACGTAATCATCTCACTGAACATTGATTTGGATCCGTTCTACACCCATGATGCAAACAGAACAGAAAACAAATTCTGAAAAACTCCCATGAGGTTATGCAACTATGAAATTCCGGAATTGTGAAACCAATAGAGGTTCAGAATCTCACGATTACCAAGTGCTGTAGTGGAGAAGATGGTTTCACTTGTCGAGTTTTCAAAGACTAGGGTCATTCGAATCTTTAACGAATGGGGAAAAAGACCGCAAAATACTCGTGCGCACAGAGATTTCTAGGAGCGGATTACCGAGTGATTTTGGCCAAATGATGGAATAATTAACTCCTAAATTTCATGCCGGATAAAAATGCACTAAGGAAATAGTAACCCGATCTTCGAACACCAACCGGAATATATGGTTGTGTTGCTAGGAAAGTAAAGAATGGACGCAGGAAGACTGGAGGTAAGTCATGTGGTTCGATGAGTCCCAGTTTACGCTATTAACGTGTCGGACGCAGACACATGGTTCTTAAAAAGTGTCCAGGTAGTGTATAATCATTTTCTCTTCACTCATCCAGCCAGAATGAAAATCATGCGCCGTATTTCCTGATGAGTAATCACTATCGGAGGAAACTGAAGACCTCAGTTCTTCTGAAACCAGTGATTTTTTTTCACTGATTTTCTTTTCCACTGCACGAATTCTCCTAATGTGTCCAGGGGTGACTCTTGGTTATCTCCGAACCTGGAAGCCGCTTAAAGTAATCGTGACCTCTGTCTCCCAGGTATTCCTCCACTAGCTTTCGTTTAATGCTTTAGCTGTAATGGTTTCGACAGCAGCTTTCGTTGTCTGGAAGCACGATGTTGGTCCTCATTAAGGAAACGGTGTGGTCTATTCCCGGTGGAAGTCATTAAACCAACATACGGAAATGCGCCACAGGACAGCGAACATTAGAGTTTACTAACGATGCTTACATTTGTCATCCCCAGAGGCCGTTAGTGTCACTCCTGACAAAGGTCGACTCCTCGCTGTACAATTAATGATTCTTAAAAGTTTTCTCGGCAGGACCAAAAGCGGACATTTCAAAAATGAATAATTATCTAATGAGAGGAGGATATTAATCCTTTGGCCACTTGTCTGTTGACTCCATCGTGTGGTCTTCTTAGTGAAGTGGCCATACAGATAACAATAAGGAACCAAATCTGATTAATGAGTTTTCTCAAAATTGTATAGTGCAATACCAACTCACATATCATAAGGCTGACCAATAAGACCCTCTTTCTATTGCAATAAACATCCTCATACGTTAAATTCTGAAGAAAGAATTTAAAATGGACTTGTAAACAGAAATAAAAAAAGTAGAAAATAAATAACTCTCATAATGACACTTATTTAAATAGAAATTTCTTAATTATTTTATTAATAGCGAAGGAAATAATTACATCGGTCAATTAATTAATCAAAATTTAGATATAACAGAAAACTCGTAATAATTCCAAAGGATCAAATTAGAAATTACGCAGCGCCAGGTGTCTCTGATACGCTTTTCGACAAGTGATTGCGCATTAATCTGGGATTTAAACGAGCAAATGACAACTTTGAAAAGTTCATTACAGTCAAAGTACTAGACGTCATTTCCGGTGTAGACTTCAACGAAATTTCCTGTCATCCGATCTCGCGCAAAGGTTGGGATTTCATTTCCGTTTTCAGTCTGATTTACGTTTCTTCGACTTTTCACTCGCTTTTCTAAGAATTACTACGCCTAATGAGAAAGTGCGCTGAGTAGTATTAAGATGCAGACAGAAAATGAAAAACCAGGACTTATTTCAACGTAACGAGATTAGTTCTAGAATTTCTGTGTTCCTTCCTGCGTATCACTTTCTGATTTTGTGCGTCAATTGGTTTGGAGAGAACAGTGGATTATGTTATTGCTCTGGCAGTAAAAAGGCTTTGTTATTTTGATATATCACTCATGGAAGTCACGATCACAAACGATGAGATAGAGTCAAAGAAATATGAAAATATGTCTTGGGATGTTACTTTTTTTTTAAATGTCTTAACGACGATTATTGAATGGCCAGTTTATGATTTTTCACATGGACAATCACGTAAAGGAAGCCATCAAGGGATTGGATTTCATTAAGGTTTGTCATTGTCTGATTTACGTTCCTTTCTAGTTTTCTACTGGTCATTCTACTGAATTCTATCGAAAAGATGGCTAATACCATCTTGGTGAACACTGAGTCATGCTTTATTGCACTTGTGTTGCCAGTTGGACAACAGTGGTAGGGGACTCAGTGGCAGAGGTTAGCAAAAGTTCCGTCATATTCCAAATGGTTCGATGGGTGACAGATCTGTTGACCGTGCAGGCCAAGGTAGAGTGTCCACATCACGTAGGCACTGTTGAGGCATGAGAACCGTATGTGGGCGGGAAATGTCCCCTACCCCAAATATATCATTTGGGATTGAGCGTAAAAAGAGCTAAATGTTCAAGTGCGACGTGTGGCTACTAAATACGGTGATGTTTTTATATTTTGTCTGTGTTATGAATTCCTCTGACCTTATGTATGGTCTTCTTGGAATATAAACAGAAAATTTATTTTATTTTTTATAATGCCTTGCTGTCGATGTGCCATCAATCAAAACCAGAGTTGAAAGGTCGTTTACTCGATGAGATCCTATGCCGCTCCCTGATGCATACTGGATTTCCTGTATCTCTGGCGTGTGTCCAGGCACACATAAGGTCGTCATTGGATCCCAAACAGGAACATGATTCATTACTAAAGACGACATGATACCATTCTTATCTACAACCAGCTCTGTCCCAGCATTACTGCAGCTGCTGATGAAGATGTAATGGCATCTTGAAGCAGATTAAGAATTTGACGGCAAAAATGCAGCCCACTTCTTGCCTTCTTCTGCTAATCGTGCTTGCCGGGATACATGGGGAGGAATTGTGTTACGATTTTGGGAATCTGGTAGATTGTGAAAAATCAATTTCCAGTCGTTACTCGATGGATCCGCCGAAGTCCCGTTCTTCTGTGCCACCGGAGTCCTGGCAAAGGGTACGAGTACCTTCTTGTACCAACTGTTGTCAACAGTGGGGGACAATGACATCACGATTCACACGAACTGCGATTTCCGGTGTTGTCAGAAGCTGGATTGACCATCCAGCTTCTGACAACCCGATGGCTCCTTCCAAATTCTGCCAGTTGTACATAAAGATATTAATAGAGCCTATGTAGACCTAATAGCATTAACTAGAAGAACGCAGGTTTTTTTTTTTTAGTGGAGAAAACAAGGAAGAGTTTGAAAAGGACTTTGAGCATTTAGGATCGCCAACACAATACGATAATGCTCTCTGTTGTAAGGTGGCTGGCCTTGCTAGATGGATCAAATGGAGGGAACCTCTGAACTCTGCAGATTATTTGAATTTTAATGGAAATGGCTTCGAAGAAGGAATCATCAGCCAGGAATAAATGTCGGGATTCAGTAGATACCATTGCTCTTTGCCGTATTGGATGCTACTTAATATTATCATTTTATATGTGTGGGATAGTTTTTTTTTTTTTCATTCTGGTTGCTTAAGAAAGAGTTTATTTGACTTAACACGTAAAGTCTGAATTATTAAGTCTTTGCAATCGAAAAACGAAATTTAAAATTCATATTGCCTCTGGAACGAGGTGGAGGACGCATTTTCTGCCAACTTGTTCGTCCACTTACACTTGAGGGTAGTTCCTATGTTTAACTTTACAGGAACTATCGCCAAACAGGGTGACGTAAATAAGCTTTATCGGCCAGTAAGCAAAGTTCGCTTCAAGCAACAAACTTCTTACATTTACAATAATGGCACATTCCCACCTCAGGATGAGCTACTGGAAAAAAAATAAAATAAATAAAAGAACTAGCGTAATATGTCGAGTTTCAGAGAGGTTTCACTACGTTTCTGTCATTATCTTTGAGATGTCTTGACTTTATAAGGTACTAGCAACCCTTAGGCGACAGCTTTTCGCCTTGATGCTGATCCCTAGACTTGTATTGCTTTTTGCAAACACATGTTCACAAGAACACACGCACATCCAACAAAATTAAGCTTTCTTTTAGGTGGGTAAAAAGTAAGAAGTTGCCTATTCCTTCGGGCTAAAAAAAGTTTTAAACTGTTCCATCTTCCGTTTCTTCGCTGAATAAAATGAAGGGGAAAAAAGATGGATTTCCATCTCATGGAAATATGGATGGCTGCTGATCAAACAGAAGTGACATAAATTTTCTGGAGACATCTCTGAATGACAATGGATTTGTTTGTATTTTCGACTATATACAAAATTACATTTAAAAAAAGGGAAAAAAAGAGTAAACACTGCATCAAGTCGTTTACGAAATGTGTCATACGTGAGAGGCAAATATCTTTGAAGTATTTTCTTCCCGTGAAAGATGTCTGAGGAAACATCGAGGAAATACATTATTTAGCAAGAATTTACTTTTCTTACGTAAATACTAGCATGAATGATGTATTCGTTCGCAGTGGAGAAATAAAGCGATACATCACCTGATTTGTGTATTCTGTATTTCCATGAAACACGTTTTCCATTATAAGCGTGGAAATTGCAGACTTCATTTTAATATTTACAAACTGATTGGCGCTTCGCACAGATATTTTCAATGGAATATGATTACAAGTGAATAACTTTATTTTTATTATGTAAATATATATTTTTGTGCTGCTCGATGGTATTATATTTGATACTAAAGTTCTGTGAAAAATAATTAACTGGAAGATGTAATATCTTGGCATTTCAGCACATACCTCATGAACTTTCTGATATTTCTATAATGTGACGTATTTTTACGTGTACAAATTGTCACGTCACGTCGTAGAAATATAAAACTCTCGTGTTTCTATAATGTGACGTGTTTTTATATGTAAAAATTGTCACGTCACGTCATAGAAATATAAGAACTTTCTCAT
Source organism: Mastigoproctus giganteus (assembly GCF_048544385.1). Lineage (NCBI taxonomy): Eukaryota > Metazoa > Arthropoda > Arachnida > Uropygi > Thelyphonidae > Mastigoproctus > Mastigoproctus giganteus. The sequence goes on along the minus strand of NC_143582.1, from coordinate 202,166,995 downwards.
ATTTCTATAACGTGACGCGTTTTGCCGTGACGTATTTCTAAAAGTGAAAAACTGTTGAATTATTTGCATATGTTTTCTATTATTTGTCTTTTATGTTAAATTTGTGATAATAAAACAAATATTTGGATATATAATTTAATAAAAATATAAATGTTAACATATAAATAAAGGAAAAATTGAAAAATTCAAATATCGGAAATTGGTGATTTTTTAAAATATTTCTGATTATTGGAGCATTCAGGCAATTCCATCTACATTTAAATATATTCTTTGTTCAATGATTAGACGAAATATCTCTATACTGACGCATGATTTTAAAAATGGATAAAAAAATACTTCAAAAGATCTAATTCGCATTTATGTGCAGATCGAAAGGAATTATATTAGGTAAGTTCTTTTTAATGTGTTCAAACTACCTGTATGCTTTTTGATTTATTTTTGATGGAAAAGTTATTTCTGGGTCGATGATTTTATCATAAGAAAAAGATTTCTACACCATCCAACTTGGTAAACAATCTATAATGACATGGATTTGAAATACGAGTGAGTAAGGTACATATTTCAATAAGAGAAAATGGGAAAATATTATTTTGAAAGTCTTATTGAGGCTTCTTTAGCCTCAATAAGACTTTTGTAGTTTAGAATTTCTTTCAGGTAGCGTCCATCCTCCATTCTCTCTACTGAATCCATCGGATTCTGTATGAATCGAGAAAACTCAATACTGAACTTGTCTCCCACTCTGACAGCATGTCTTGATTTCTTTTCATGTCAAGTCTGGTATAGCCTGCGTTTCTGCGCACTTCTGCACCAGTCAACCACCTTCTGTCCCTTTGCTCATTGTCCATGCCCCAGAGCCATAGTTTAAGATAAGTCTGGCGAGGGTGTTATGTATTAATGCCCTTCTTTTCTTATGTACCTGATCAGTTTCGAAAATATTATTTATAGTTTTGGTATTCCTATGTAATTATTTATTTTTTGCTCAATATTTTTTTCTTTTTCATAGGGCAGGTAGTATCCTAAGTATTTTAAAGTATTAACTTGTTCAATAATATTATTGTCGATGCAGATCTTGCCTCCTATTGGATCTGTTCCTTTAAATGTCATCACTTTTGTCATTGAAGTTGAAATTTCCATATCAAATGATTTTGCTATTTTGTTTAATGAAAAGATGGCTTTCTGCAATGAGTTCTCATTTTCTTCTATTAGAACCTGGTCATCAGCAAAAAGCAGTGTGTCCGTTCTTGCTTTGTAGCTAATTTCAATCTTGGAGATTTTCTTCCATTCTCTTATAATATGATTTAATATACATGTCCAATAGAAGCGGGGACAGTCCACATCCATTTGTAATTTGATCTTAATTTTTATTCTATTATTTTTATAGATATTGAGGATGGCCTCGATCAACTGGTTTGGAATATTGTCTTCTTTTAAGATTTACAATAGTTTTGTTCGGTTCACCTTGTCGAAGGCCTTTTTTTGTAATCTATGGATGACAGTTGGGTTTCCAAATTGAACTCGCTTCTTTTTTCAATCACGAGCTTGAGTGTGAAGTAAGCACCAGCCCATGATCTTTCCCTCCTGAACCCGTTTTGTTTTTCTTCAAGGATGTTTTCTTAGTATTTACTAAGTTTCACTTTTAAAAGGCTTGAGTACACTTTATATCCTGAGTTTAGGAAACTGATTCCTCTGTGTTTATTGTACTCCTTTGTATTTCCTTTTTTGAAAATTGGCACTGCCAGAGCATTTTTCCAGCTATCTGGTGGCGAATGCTTCTATTATATTATTGTTAGATGTTGTTTTAGCCAGGGGATGATCAACCATGGTCCATAGGTTTTTATACTAGTTGAGCCAATCTTCTAATGGTATTATGTCAATTTTGACTGTTTCCTTTAGGTTATTGTTCATTTGTCTTATTATTTTGTATACTCTAGTACGTGGCTTATTAATGTCTTTTTCTAAGTTGGTGACAGAATTTTATCATTGATCTCTGTATCTTTTTCGTGTTTTTCCTTTGGCTATGGCTCTTTTACTTTTTATATTCCACTTCATCTTCTAGTTTATTGTGGTTATCCATTTTTATATGCATTTCTTTTTTTCTCAATGATGATTTTCGCTTTCCACTGTCGCAATCCCTTTTTTCTTCGCCATCGCTTTTTCACACCCAGTGCTGTCTCTGCTGATTCTTCCAAGATTTTGCAAAGATGACTCCGGTTATCTTCTATATTTACTCTTGCCAGATAGTTTGTCAATTTCTTATCTATTTCTTGTTGGTATTTCTTCCGTATTTCGGGATCGTTTAGGGAGCTTATTTTTATAGAGACATTCTTGGGACGGTTACTCCATTTTATGCCCCAGCCATGATGGAGGGAATCTCAAGGGTCAAGTGGTCTGATTCAATTTCATATCCTCTAAAAACTTTTGTTTTTTTGTCTCTATCAAAGCAGCCATTTTAATTTTCTTTTGCATTAGAATATCATCAATTCGATGGTCGTTGTGAGTTCTCACGTTCCAAGTAACAAAGAATGTTTTTTTCTTCTTCTTCTAGTCGTTATCTTTAGCCGGACCAGGGTCATTTCCATTCAAGGCAGTCCTCAACTCTTTCTTTTGAGACTTGAAAGTAGATGAAGGAATTTGTAGATTGGTTGCTAGCCAAAACACAAGGTGTCCAATGACAGGGCTGCTGTCTGAGGCTGTTGGACCAGCCCAGTTGGCATTTCCTCCAACTAAAGATGACGTGCTTATCCTGGCAATACTCGGGTCGTCATAGCCCAGTTAGTTTAAACGGGCCACACCAACGTGAAGGTGGGGTTGACATTTGGACAGGAGAAGCTTTGTGTTGCGCATCACTGGCCCATTGGAAGCCCACATTCAAGAAATTTTATATTTCGAGCTTGTAGAAATATTTGCCGAGCTATCTGAAATTTCATTAAAACCTGGCCAATAGATGGAAACAGAAAATTATAATTTGTTTGTCCGTCCGCGTGTAATAATTCCACTTCCAGTGAATGGATTTTCATGAAATTTTATATTTTGCTCTGTTAGAAGGATCTGTCGGTCGTTCCCAAATTTTATTAAAATCTGACCGATTGAAAACCAATATGTCTATCTTTACCTTTCCGTAACCATAGTAATAATCCATAATCAAACCAAGTGTGTGGTGTTTGTGGTGTACCAAACTAGACATTTCAAGTTTGTAGGTAATATTGCGATGAAACGAAGAAACTGGAAGTGGATGTATACGATACTCTACACCATCATATTCAGCTGTTGTAAAGTGGTGTGTTCAACCGAAATGTTTCCCAGCTTCATTTGAAAATGCTAATTTATCTCATTAGCGTCTGTGGTTTGGAAACTCTCGGCAAAGTTCACGAACTTGTAGGGAACGTCGTTGACTGAGAGTTAGGTACTTCTTTCACTCTCTCTTTGTCACTCATTTCGAGCGGTCTCGATTCAAATCTCCCTTAGACTGAAATTGGTAATAGCTTGTTTAATTTCTCAATGTAGTGAGCCAAATTCAAAATTTTAAGCAAGATATTTCAATTATTGTCTAAAAGAAATAGGCGTTTGAATAAATTTCTGTTTTTAACTATTTGGATTTAAGAAATCATTGATTATAATTAATTTGAATAATATAAATTTGTTTTATATAAAAATTATAATTATAATAAATGTAACAGCGATTTTATCTTATTAAAAATGAATTTATGTAGAAAGATGGCAATGCGCCTCCACACGGTTCTGTTTGGAGGCGCATTGCCTTGCCTTGCTGGAAGAGTCCATCAGTGCACCATGACCTTGAAGGGATGCAGATGGTCTGCAAGGATGAACATGTAACCTGGACCGTTTAGAGATGCGTTTAGACGAGCCAGAGGTCCCAACGTGTGCCCGTTGAACACGCCCCAGACCATTACCGACCGTCCACCTGCCTGAACAGTTCCGTGTTGACATGACAGGTGCATAGCTTCGTGCGGTTTCTACCAGCTACGCACACTCCCGTCTTCTCGAAATAACTAGAAACGGGACTCATCGGACCAGAAGACTAGTCTCTAATCATCCAAGGTCCAGTGCCGATGTTCTTTCTCCCAGTTGAGGCGTAGAGTCATGTGTCATGATGTTAGCAATGAGACTCTGGTGGGTCGGCGGCGGCTCCCATAACCTATTGCGACTAATGATCGCCTGATGCTCTTGGTGGAGACGTTTCTGGCACGTCCCTCGTTGAAATTGGCGGTGATTCGTGCCACTGTCGCTCTCCGGTTGGCTGAAAAAAGCGAGACAATCGGCCACGTTCATCTACCACCTTTCCCGATACACTCTTGATATTGTCGAACGGGGATAGCGCAGTTTCTCTACCACCTCCGCGATAGAGTGATCGATGCGTCGGTCACCCACAATCATCCCTCTTTCAAAGTCGATTAACTCACGACGTTTATCCATACTGACATCGAATTACCATCTACGTGAATGCAGTGATGCAGTGTAACTATATACGTAACAAGCGGTGGGTTCGTCCACTAGCGAGAGGGGTGACAGCGTCGGGTTGCCCAAGAACCAGGTATCCCACGAATTTTGTCCTTTCAGTGTACTACTTTGTATTAAAGGTAAATGCAAATTACTTTTACTGTAGTATTTCATTTTATATTTTCATTTTATAACTTCTACTTTGTTTTTTTTGTAGTATTGAACCGTAAATAAAGTAAAAAAAAAAAAAACTTAAAAAAATGAGCTTATTCGACACCTGTAGGACTCAGTGCCAAGGCACTGAGTTCAATGCATCCACAAGCATCATTTGGTCAGTTCACACACACACGCACACACTAGATGCGGGTCTTATTTTTAATTTAAAGTAGTGAAATACTAGGCTACTCGTTGCAGGATCCTAGGCGCCTCCGTAGCCAAGTGGGCAGGAGCAGCAGTGCGTAGCACACGCTTCTTGATTAGACCGGGGTTCGAGCCCGTGACCACCAAATACGGAGGATGCGGAAAGGTCAGGGAATGACCACCGCATATCCCCGGAGCAATATGGCCTTAGTTGATAATGCCCCTAAAAACCGAATAACAAACAAGCAGGATCCTTGGTGCTCAGTACAAGAGATCTAAGGACATTACTTCCTTCCAGTTTCTGACTGGTCACTTAAATTTTCAAGTAAACTTATAGATAAATTTATAGAGAGTAGAAGCAATTTTTAAGCCTATAAATAAGATGGGAGAGCAATTAAAATATCTGACACTTCTTCTATTGGAGAAGACGACATATCATTTACCAGAAAACTTCAATACGCAGAAAGATATACAGTGGCGGACAAAAAACTGCATCACTTGTGAATTTTGCAAATAATGTGTTTTGCGCTGCATTGTGGGTTGCAGAAATGTTCGAAATGCATTTGTTAGATGGGATATATATCTCTCTGAATGAAATACAATAAAAAGACACCACCTGATATACCTAATTGCCATAAATATCTTCCCAAAGGGTAAAATGCGTAATTAATGGAAATATGAGAAATCATGCAAATGGCAATCACAACAACCAAACATTATTGCATTTACGTGTACGAACTGAAATGACAAGTTAGCCTAAATAGTATTATGTACTGTAAATCAGCAAAATAAGTCCTCAATATTTTGTTGTTCCTCCTCGAGCTGCAATTACAGCCTTTCAATGATCTGGCATAGAGTTAATCAACTTCTGGATATACGGTTGCCCAATTTCATGGTACCTCACCCTTACAATGCTCTCCTGCAGCTGAATCTTACATGTTGGCTTCTTCTGAGCAGTTTTAGACGACATTATGTACCGGCAATTTTCGATAGGGTTCAAATATGCACTGTTGCCTGTCCAGTCTAATATTGTCCCACCCCATTTGCTTGTTGTGCATCCCCAGACCAACTGACTGGCGGAGAACTCTACAGTCGGTGTTATACGGTCAGAATGTTATTTTCGTCTTCTGACGTATCGCTTCCCATCCGAGCCATGCAGGTTGAATTTCGATTCGTCAGAAGAGATTACGGTGGTCCATTGCTCTTTTGTCCATGAAACATGCGTTTTAGCCCAAGCAAGTCGCTTCTTCCTCATTTGTTGGGTCAACAAAGTCTTGGGCCGATAGGCATGCCAACCACATTCCGAAAGCTGTCTTTGGACAGTTCGTGCACTTGTTTTAACACCAGAGGCCATCTCAAAGTTCACTTTTGGATCAGGAGCAGTAGCATGGCGATTACGAAGGCATAGCCGTTTCAAATATCGATTTTGGCAAGGCGTAGTCACTCTCTTACGACCTGATCCTCTTCACATCACCAGTTTCACGCTTTGATTTCAGCACCTGGGATACTGTTGACTAGCGGCAGCCTATTTTATCAGCGATAGCAAGCATAGAAAGTCCTTCCTGAGACAGAGTAACAGCTACACTTTTTTTTTTCTTGGTCCTGGTGTCAACTGAACATGTGGAGCCATGCTTACACCTCCGCAAAACAGGATACTAATGTATACCCTTCCACCGGCGTATTTATTGAAACGACTGATGCAATACATTGCAATTACTGTCTGATGCAATAGAAGAGTTATCTGACACAATACCTTTGCTTTGCGACAAACAAAATGACTGTAATCAAACAATATCTTATACGATTCACTACAAATGTTACTTTTTTTAAGGCGATGCAGTTTTTTTGTCTGCCACCGTATATAGGTGAGACAGGAAGCAGGTTGGACACCCGTATGGCAAACATAAAAACACACATTTTGAGAATCTAAAAAATCAGTACTAATGGAAGGTGAAAGTGAACACAAATTCGCTTATAATTCAAATAATTTTAAAGTATTTAGCAGAAAAGCAGATATCAAAAAATAATAATAATAATAATAAAATTTAACAAATAAACTTCTAAAAATATAAGGTACAAATATATTTCGGACAGATTATTTAACAATAAAGTTAGATGATGTACAGGGGAATGTTTGAATAATTTTTAGCCAAGTAGAAAACAGTTTACGAGTATGTCATTGAGTTAGAGATAATTCTTACAGATCGGTTATTACAGAACAAAACTAAGTATAAATACGTGATACATTAAGAGGTAAATTGGGATCGTTCTCTCTCTCTCTTGCAGAGAGGAAATTAACTTTATATTCACATTTAGTCGTAATCACAATCAGTTGATTCATTACTTAGATTGTTATTTTAAATGAGTTAAATCCGAACATCCCTGCTGATTCTCATCTTCGTCTTCGGATCCCATTCTAGCATCCCTTTCATCCTACACGTCCATTACCTCAGCTCATTCTTTCTGCTTTTCGTTCTAAATACTGCCTATTCCTTCGTTGTCACTATAATGGATTATTGATTTGCTGTACCACGTTATTCTGTTGCGCTCCGAGTACTTCTTCAGAGCACGCATTTTAACTGGCTCGAGACTTTGATTGCTGCCTCTTCGCTATTTATTAATTACCTTTATTATCGTCTTGCAAGCTTCATTTACTTACTTCGTTTTTCCTTCACTTGGATGAAAGACATCTGTCTTATATCGATTACTTTCAACTCACTTTCAAGAGCGAAGCCGTGTTTTTGACTTTAACTTGTGCGCATTTAAATTATAAGCCTTATTTAATCAATCAATTATTATTTAATCGTTGGATAAACAAATGAGAAAATAAGTTTAAAAAGAAATTTTACTTTATATGCCAATAAATGATGTGGTTTATCTATGACGAGATATTATCCTTTTATCCAAATCAACGCGTCTTTCTTCTCTTCTGGGGTGACATCCCAATTAGTGTTCAAATCTTGTGTATTTTCTATTCTGTATTATCTATCAAGGTTTGCAGTAATTTGTAAAATAAGTTACTTTTTTCGTTTCTTAAGGTAATATTTAGATTATGGTTCCACTCATGCGATGCTATTGAAAAAAAATTCTCCATTTCTCGGAGGAAAATACCAACCATCGTTCCACGAAGTAATCAATTGACATTTTCTCGGTTAAAAGAAAATCTACCATTACTTTTCCATTACTCTGTTTTCCATTATTTCTCCAAAATGGAATATACGTGATCCCATAGTGCATTCCTACATGCTCTTTGACGTTTTCAACATTGAAACTTTTCAATAAATCATCAAATTCCATAATTGACATTAAAATTGAAACCAAAAATTAAATTTTGGTCAAGGGATAGAACAATGACAGTTTGTCCAGTCAATCAGAACCACCAAAGCAAGACCAAACAAAATCCATCTTCTGTCCATCTAACAAACACCCTCAGGATATTTATGCACTCAACCTTTATCCTAACAGAAGCTAATTAGGTTATATCTCGAATGAATCCCGAGACAGATATCAAAAATTCATTTATTTTCATCCTCCTCCACCCGTCAGAAAATACCACCTATATTATACGAGGTTATCTGTTGTAATTATGGATGTTGTAAGGTTTTGAGTCCACCAGCAAGTTAAGCTAGTTTAAATCTCGATCTATAATTTCATTTGTTTGATTATTAATTAATTAAATTCATAACTTTATTCATTTCACAATAATAATTATTATTTAACACTGTTACTGAAATACAAAATGATATTTCCATATTCTTTATGTGGGAGGCATTTTTTCCCCGAATTTTAAGGGTTAAACCTTAGTGGAATTGAACCTTTTGGCGATGTTATTTGTTTGACGTTGTACTATTTCGAAAGAAATGGCATTGTCAAAAGGTTAAATCAACTCAATATCGATAATCCTAAAATTAAGAATATAGAGAGAAAACATTTCAGCGTATTTCTGGATATTTTTAACTAATCAATATTTATTTTTTAAGTAAGTTTTATCTTTTAAAGTTCATAAATTTGAACTATATTTTATAAATCTTATATTTTGTTATTTTTTGCATACATCTATACAGTGGCGGACAAAAAAACTGCATCACCTTAAAAAAAGTAACATTTGTAGTGAAACGTAATTGATTACAGTCATTTTGTTTATCGCAAAGCAAAGGTATTGCGTCAGATAACGCTTCTATTGCATCAGATAGTATTGCAAGGTATTGCATCAGCCGTTTCTATAAATACAGCGTTGGAAGGGCATACATGTTCATTATTATCCTGTTTTATGGAGGTGTAAGCATGGCTCCATATGTTCAGTTCACACCAAGAAAAAAAAGTGTAGCTGTTGCTCTGTCTCAGGAATGCCTTTCTACGCGTGCTATCGCTGAGAAAATAGGCTGCCACCAGCTAACAGTATCCCGGGTGCTGAAATTAATGCGTGATGTGAAGAGAAGACCTGGATCAGAGCGTAAGAGAATGGCTACGCCTTCCTAAGATCGATATTTGAAACTTCGTAATCTCCATGCTAGTGCTCCTGATCTAAAACTGGACTTTAAGATGACCTCTGGTGTTGAAACAAGTGCACGATCTATCCAAAGACGGCTTTCTGCATGCCTATCGGCCCAAGAAGAAGCTTTTGTTGACCCAACAAATGAGGAAGAAGCGACTTGCTTGGGCTAAAGCACATGTTTCATGGACAAAAGAGCAATGGGACATCGTCATCTTTTCTGAAGAATCGAAATTCAACCTGCATGGACATGTGGACATGTGTATATGTAGGGGCGGCTCCTAGAACGTCCATTCAAATCCGCCTCGTGTCCATGTTAATTGAACAGACTCTATAAAATAGGCCAGTCGTGTATTAATGTCATGTTTGTATAATCAGTGTGGGTTGTGTTGTTGTGTGGTGCTGGCCTCTTGGCTACCCAGAAGCAGCAAGATGGTCTGGGGATGCATAACAAGCAAAGGGGTAGGGCGAATTAAGTTTATTAACGGAACAGTGAATGCAGAAACTTACATTGCTATCTTGGAGGAGTGCCTGAAACCCGTTATTAGGGATCACCACACAGACGTCCAAAACTGCATTTTTCAACAGAACTCAGCACCTTGCCACACAGAAAAATTGGTAAGTTTTATGCTATTTAGATTTAATGATGAGTTTGTCTTCTTGTCTCACAAGGCTTAAAACATACTTACACCAATCTTTTCCCTCGTTTTTTCTCCCTTAAGGAGCAGTAATAGCTCAGAAATGCTGGCATTACAGTGTTGGAACAGTGCAGATTTGAATCTTATTGAAAATTGCTGGTACATAATGCCACCTAAAATTTCTCAGAAGAAGCCCACAAGTAAGATTCAGCTGCATTGTAAGGGTGGGGTACCACAAAATTGGGCAACCGTATATCCAGAAGTTGATTAACTCTATGCCAGATCGTTGCAAGGCTGTGATTGCAGCTCGAGGAGGAACAACAAAATATTGAGGACTTATTTTGCTGATTTACAGTACATAATACTATTACGCTAACTCGTCATTTCAGTTTGCACACGTCAATGCAATCAAATGTATATTTGGTTGTCATGATTGCCATTTGCATGATTTCTCATATTTCCATTAATCACACATTATATCCTTTGGGAAGATATTTATGGCAATTAGGTAAACCAGGTGGAGTCTTTTTATTGTATTTCATTCACAGAGATATATATCTCATGAGTTTTCACGCTACATGAATGGCATCACTTTGATACCAATAAAAATTTTATTGGGCACATGACACTGGTGATAACAAGTGAACTGATTTGGGCATCGTAGAGCATATGCAGAAAAGAAAAAAAAAAATCCTTGGTTCCAGAACTGTACATCCTTGAGAATAACAGTCGCGTTTTCTTTTGTGTCTTTTTCAACTATTTTTAAATCCACGAATGTCATTACTGCTTCTTGCAAATATTTTAAGAAGTTTATGTAGACAAAGAATGTCAAAAAAAAAATAAAAATACCAATTCGAAAACCTACAGACGACTTTGGCAAGTACCGAATAACAAAATTCCAGTGAATATGATGAGTATATGGTATATGCCAGTGCAATATAATTTCTATATACTTTAACTTCATATTGATTTAGCAATTTGAAATGATTTCTTGTCTCAACAGTTAGGTAGGAACTTGTGCACAGTTTCATCTGAGAGAGCTCGCTGATCCCCTTCGTAGAGATCACGTGACAACTCAGTGATGATGTAACTCGTAAGATGAGGGTTGCCAAATGTTGAAATTAATAATATTAAGAAAAAGAGCACTTTAAGCTTCACTGTTTAGCTACTAATTATCTTAATTGAAGGATTTAACAGGACAAAGGGCTTTAGTGAAATTAGGTTTGCATAACAGCCCACAGTATTGCAATTAGACTAATTGGCATTTCGCTTAAACAATACAATTACACTCCAAAATTATGAGGAGAGCTGGAGCGGTGACTGACTTTCAAGCAACACATTTACATGGATGGTTAATCCTACTTTCAACTGATTTGATGAGAAAACTTGAATAAACACTAGCAAAACAACATTCCACGATGCAAACTACTGAAAATTTAAATACTAAACTAATAAAGAATACAGGCACTGTCCTCCCTCCACCGGGTTGAAAAGACAAGTTCGAATCCCGTTAATGATTCGAGGAATTTTAATAGACCTGTTTTACAATGTGACAGAATTAGCATTGGCAAATGATGCAAAAAAGCAAACTTATATAGCATCAGCCATAAAAAAGATACCATCTTTTCACCTATTCATCCCTCTAATACGCTATTTATTAAGGTTATTTGGAAAGTTATTTCATCTACCCATGTGTATTATATCCGTAAATTTTAAATTTCGTATGTTCTCTGATCGAATTGCCTATTTTACTGGACGAAAAACTCCAGTTTTTCCTGGGGAAAGCTTTGCTATCTACCCCTGGGACCGACTAACTCAGCCACGGACTGAAAAAAAAAAAAAAAAAAAAAAAAGCTCCTCGCGTCATCAACGGGACTCCAACCGGGCCTTTTCCAACCGGTGTGGGAAGGATGGTGACGATGCCACTGTACGCGCAGACCTATTCCCTTTACTAATTTCTATAGTTCTTCCTTAAATTTATTTAAACGATTAACTTCCACAACAACAATGGAAGCTTGTTCCAGCAATCAACCACCCGCTGGCTAAAGACAAACTTCCCCACATCTACTCTGCAACCATCCTCAATTTGAATTTGTGACCCCTCATGTGTGGTCTGCGCAACAGTAACAATGCCATCAGCCAGCTTGCTCAATCCATTCAAAGCCTTAAGCACCTCAACCAGATCACCTCGCATGTGCCTGGTCTCCAGACGCTGCTATTTTCAGAACTGAAGCCTTTCTTGGTAAAAGTGCCCCTTTGTTCCCTCTCACCAATCTCGTTGCCCTTCCCTGTACTCGTTCCAGCAGCTCCATATCCTTCGTAAAATGAATCCTCTAGACCTATATGCAGTACTCATGATGTGGCCTGACCATTTCCTTATATAATGGGATGATCACCTCCTTATCCTTGCTAGCAAAGAGTCGGTGTCAGGGAAGGGTAGCATGGTTTTTCTCCCGGAAAGGAGAAAAACCATGTTTTTGGTTCATCAAACAGCAAATCGGTTCACTGGACAATGAACTAATTCTTTCCTTATTTCTTGTGTTTATATGTTATAATGATTATATTTGAATTTTGCTTATTATTTTAAAAATCCTTATAAATATAATATGTAAATGAAAATACGTATTCTTTATGCTATCAAAAATAATTTTTATATTATGATAAAAACAAAACCCACAGAATCTTCTCATTTTAGAGATATTGAGACAGAGCATACTGATGTTCAGGGAAAACGTTTCTGCAGTTAGGACCATTTTTATGGACCCTTCCATGCTAATTAGCTCAAAAAGCTCTTAAAGGTATTTCAAAAGATTGTAAATATAAATATATTTCTTTAAATATGCCCTACCTCCGAAAGTTTTGCCATTAACGCCAAAAAGGGAGTTGAAAGAATGTGCTGCCATCTGTCGCCAGATTATCGATTTTACTGCTCAACTTTTAAACTCATCTTCAATTGTAATCCTGGCCATATTAAAATTAAAAATTATTAAAATTAACCAACAGTTTTATGATTTTAACATCTTTATGGTTAAGTAACGACTGTGCTGCCATCTGCTGCCTAGTTATCGATTTATATTTCATATCTGGTTATTTAGCTATTCATTATACAGTATAAATAATAAAAGAGTGATAGAGCGTAGTAAAGGGTTTAGAAAAAAAAATATATTCTGCATTTCCTACTTATTTATTGCTTTGCTAGTGGAGTGTGTTGATTTAATTTGCATAAATAATATTTGACGTACTATGCTTTTCGAAATATCGGCACTTTTTTTTTTTTTTTCAGATTATTGCATTCATAATTTCAAGTTTTGTTCATAAATTATATAAATAAATTAAACTTATAAAAATATATTCGAATGTCATACTCCCACGAGTTTAATATTAATTACCCGGAAAATAATTATAGAAACTTCTACTATAATATAAAAAAAAAAATTATTCTAAAGTTACTTTTGGTTTTCGTATCTATATTTTGTGATAATTTGTATTATATTATTTATTTTTAAAAAATAAATAATATATAGATTTATTTAAAAAATAAATAAATAACCATTGCTCATAGGGCATGTAACCATGAATGCTACGTCCTACATTAATGTTCTAAACAATTCTGCATGGTCTATCAAGAGGCAGTTTCGCGTGCCATCATACCCTCAAACACCACAATTCCCCATGTTACAAAGTAAGGATTGTGAATGCGTTTTGAAGAAAACAACATCGGAGCACTGCAGTGGCCGGCATAGAGCACCGACCTAAACCCAACAGAATATATTCGGAAACTAGAATGAAGAATTAGGGCAAGGCCAAGATGTCCGTTTATCAGTAACTTTTTATCACCGGCTCTCTAAAAGAAATTAGTAGATGTCATCACGATGCATTGAAGCAGTCATTACTGCAAAAAAAGTATCCCAAAACGCTATTAATTTATCGAATTATATAATCGAATGATATAATTTGATTATGTAATCGAATGAAATGATCGAGTGAAACGATCGAGCAAAATAATCGAATTATATTGTCGAATGAAATAGGGAATGAAATGATCGAATGATATAAGCGAATAAAATGATTAAATAATATAATTCGATTACATCATTCGAATGATTTTTCATAATCGACTGAATCATTAGAATGATACGACTATAATCGAAATAATCGAATGATTTTCTAGAATTGAAATAATCGAATGATTTGCTATAATCGAAATAATCGATTATGCTAATCACTAGTCATGACGTATGCAGAACGTCATGCAGTCATCTTTTGCTGATGTTTGCTTGGCACATTGGTGAACCGAAATCACTGTTTGACCCTGTTTGTTCCACCGGAACATAACGCTGTGTAGAAGCATATGAATTAAGCGGTTTCTAAACGAAAATATAATGAATTTCGTTTCAACCTTGTCCTAGATTGCACAACCGGATGTAACCAGTAGCATATTTACTAAATATTGACTCTGTACAGTCTGTACGTTGCGAAAGTATTATGTCTGTGACACAGTGAACTTTTTGTTATTATTCGTATTTAAAGTAACATTACGTATTTTAAAAAGTGTTCGAAACGAACTTCGTGATTTTAACTGCAGTCACACGACAACGAATTAGAAAAGTCGTTTATTTTCTAGATGTAATACAGTGTTAAGATGTTTGGTGCAATAAATAACAATAATACAAAGTAATTACGAAAATAAATGAAATAATAGACACTAGAGGGCGCTACGGGGGCAGTTTCTGTTGTTATCAAAACCATTCTTAAATTATATATATAATATAATTTGATTATTATTTTCTTAAATTTAAATACTTTTCGAATTTCAGCCTCAGAAGAAATTTCTGACTTTACTACGTGGTTTTTCGTTCTTCTTTAATGCTGATTTAAGAGAATTATGCAGTTGGAAGTTCTCCAAAAACAACAACAAGAAAAATGTTCGTACATTCGTAATCATTGTGCAAAAACAGATTTCTCAATCCTGCCTGCTTAAGTAATTAAATATAGGTGTGGTAGGTGTGAAAATAAACATGAAAATAAAACGAACACGAAAAGCTTCATGCCTGTGTAAAGCATGAATGTGTAAGTTAAGAGTAGGTACGTTAAAACAAACAAAAAAAGTTTTTTTTTTTTATTATTTAAGAGCAAACAGTCTCCTATAAATTAAATTTAAAAATTTAATTTCTTCCTTATTGAGCCTACTGAAGTTTATAATTTAGTACGATTGTATGATATATTTTTAAAAAACTGTGAGGATTATGCTTCTTTTCTTTCAAGACAGTAGTTCTCAATAAGGAAGTGCTGTTTATTTGAATCATGAACTGGCAAAGCGGCAACGCCTTGTGAAGGTGAAGAATTTTCTGTATGAAAGATCGATGCCATACAGGGGATTATCACTGTATGGTGTAGGTGGGGAAGCTGCAGCACAGCCCCTAAACTTGGAGGAGGGGGTATTAAAAAGTCTGGGATAAGGATTTTCGGATACGAATTGATATGGTTTATGTTAATAATCCATTTAGCAGTAAAGTTATTAATAATAAACTGTTAATAATCCTGTTCTCTAAAATAGTTAAAACCGAGATTTATTTTAATACCAATTAAAGAATACCCAAGATTGGGAAATATTTAGAAAAATGGTTTTGTGTTCCTTATTGCCAAATATATACAACAGCAAAGCATATATACAAAGGCAAAGTTCCTTTTCCGGGTGGAAAGATGGTCAGGGGATTTATATAGTGAAGAAATAACTGGCAAGGAGGAAGCCAACATCAAGATATCCAGTATCCTCCACTTCAGTTAGTAATAGGGTTAGCAAATAGTAAGTTAGTATGGAGTTAGTTGGTTAGGAAAATTTAAACACAATATTCTCTTGAGTACACTCTAGGAAGGGAATGCTGTACTATTTAACAAGTTGCAAGAGATCTTTCAGTTACGTTGTTTACAATATGACTAAATTTCTAGAACTGTCTCGATTAGTGCAAAAGAACAGGTCTTTGGTCTAACATTTTGCGGCCATACTTCCCGCTGGCAGCGAATTTATAAAAGTCCACATCTAGCGACCGTGAAACTTTTAGCATTTGCTCAGGGAGAAATTTATCAGTCATGTACAATCTGTTTTTGTTGGTCGTTAGGGAAGAAGGCGACTCCTTCCCTACCCACCAACAGAAACAGACAGAATACAGAGTGGGATCTTTCAGCGAACAGTATCCCACAGATCAGGAGCTGAAATACGACCATTAGCATACAGTAGCAGTGAGTCTTCCGTCAAAGATTGAGCTGTGGAGCCTTGGTATTTTCAGGGATTGCGCCAGGGATGTAGTGATGCTGGTAGGGAGAACACCGTGTTTATGAGTTGTCCACCTGAGCAACCAGTATTCAGAAGCGTACGCTGGCGGCCCCCACAATACAGTGTTGTGGGCGTCGCCGAAGCTTATGTTTCTGCTCCATGCAGGACTACTGATTGGACAACTGTTGTGACATATTTCGTCGTGATGATAATATCCTTGGCATAGAGAAGATGTTGCTTCGCTTGCCGTCTAAGTTTAGCCATTTTCAGGTGAAGAGCATCTAGGTGATAATGAAAAGAACTTGGAGTAAAAAATGACTCCAAGATCAGTGTGAGTGGGCATATTAGGGATCTGACTGAAGTTGTGTAGCAATGGAATTACGGATGGTGCTGGCTTAAGAGAGAAGGCCATTTGGGCTGATTCGGTTGGGCTGAGACATATAGCCCAAATTGGTGTAAATATGTTGAATTTGTCAGACAGACTGGCAGTGATAAGATTTATGTCATCAGTAGAGCTAATATGCGTAATTAGCTTGATGTCATCAGTTTTCCTCTTTGAAGAGTGTGCTGAATGAAGGTGATATTTAATTGCAGGGACCTTACTTCTATTGAACTCAACTCTGGCTCTAGAATAAGTAGTCGCTCGTGGATAGCCCCAGTAGTTTTCCATATCTTGTGGAGGACCTGTTTGTGGTTGAAGCAAGTAGTGAGAGAGGAAGACCACCATGCTTTTCTTTTTAGAGATTCAGAGTATTCAGGGGTAGGCAGAGAGGAATCAAATCAAATTATTATTTTAGGGTTGCCCGTAATTAAATACATTAACCCGTATTTGTGTCTGTAAATTGTGTATGTTCTATGGCCGATTTGCCTGTTTTGCTGGACGAAAAAACTCCAGTTACTGGGGAGAAAAAGCTTGCTATCTACGCCTGAGACCAACTAACTCAGCCACGGAGTGAAAAAAGCCCATTAAAGTTCCTCGCGTCATCGACGGGATTCGAACCCAGGCCTTTTCCACCCGGTGTGGGGAGGACGGTGACGATACCACTGTGCTACCCGCGCAGACAAGCATAAAGTACAGTACCACCTTTTCCAGCTGGGGCTAAGGTTCGTTGCACCCACCGCGCTTAAGGACCAGACTCAGAGATTCGAACCCAGACCTCGCCAAACAAATGATAAGTGAGGAATCCATTAATTCTGATTTTTAATGGTGACTTTCCTTGGTGATTTTAATGTTCACAACGACCCAGTTACAACGACCCAGCTGGTCAAGATGCCGAGGCTTTTGCAATTACTAACGACCTTGCACAGATTGTTCATTTACCTACAAGAATACCGGACAATCCTAATCATACAGCCAACACGCTTGATCTTTTTCTCACAAACAACCCTTCTAAGTACACAGTCGAAGTGAGAGATCCTTTAGGCACTTCAGATCACAACTTAGTGATTGTCTCTTCTCCAATGGAACCTTTATCTCATGGCTATTCCCAAACTCGTGTTGTTTGGCATTACAAGAATACAAAATGGGACGACCTGCGAGATTTCTTTTCTTCTTTTCCTTGGTCGGAATACTGTTTCAAAACTTCTGATGTTAACATTTCCTCAGATCGTGTCAGTGAAATTATTCTTGCAGGAATGGAATCCTTTATCCCACACTCCACTTTAAAATCTCTTCCCTTATCCTGTATTGTACACTCCACTTTAAAATCTCGTCCTTTATCTTTTATCCCACCCTCCACTTTAAAATCTCGTCCTTTATCTAAACCTTGGTTTTCCAATAAATGTGCCAAGGCTGTTCAAGAGAAGAATGTTGCATATCGTAATTGGCTTGTTTCTAATTTTTCAGCTTCATTTTCTGCCTACACCAAAGCTCACAACAATTGTAAAGCAGTTATTAATCAGTCCAAACTCGAATTTGAACAGGCTAAGAGTAGAAAACTTCCTTTTTGCTCTAATGGTAGCCGAGCATTCTGGTCTCTTGCCAAAGCTATTGGCCGCAACTTTTGCCTATCTCTGCTCCCACCTCTGTCCAAACCAGATGGTTCTGTTACCACTTCAGCCAAGGATAAAGCTGACCTGCTAGCATCCCATTTTTCTTCCAACTCATTTATTAATGATCTTGGTAAAACACCTCCCACCATTCCTAACATGCTCCATTCAATGCCTCCTGTGGTCTTCGGTCAAAAGGATGTCAGAAGGATTTTGACGAATATTGATGCTAAGAAAGCTCCAGGTCTCAGGGGAGGTACCCATAGACTGGAGATGTGCAAATTTGACCCCAATTTACAAAGGAGGACAAAGGCTGACACAAGTAATTATAGACCTGTGAGTTTAACTTCTGTTCCAGGAAAATTAATGGAGGCACTGGTTAAGGCAGCACTGCAGGATCATCTGGACAAGACTTCAGTTATAGCTCGGACACAGCATGGTTTTGTTAAGGGAAAGTCTTGATTGACCAATTTGATTGGATACTATGATGCAGTCACAAAAGAACTGGATGCAGGGAATAACTTTGATATTATATACTTGGATCTTAGAAAGGCTTTTGATACTGTTGCACATGGCAGACTGCTGCACAAATTGGAGCAGTGTGGCATTGGAGGCAAATTGCTAAAAAAGTTTGCAGGGTTGTTAAGGACACTACTGACGCTATGCTGCTGCAACAGGATCTGGAAAGGTTGAGCAGATGGGCTGAGCGGTGGCAAATGAAGTTTAACATTGACAAATGTAAAGTACTACACATGGGAAACAGCAACCCCATAGCAACGTATCAACTCTGTGGTACTACACTGACAGTGGTAGAGAATGAAATGGACTTGGGGGTAATTGTACAGGCAGATATGAAGTTCTTTGAGCAGTGCAGACGGGCTGCAAGAATAGCTCATGGTGTCTTATCAATGATATACAGGAATTTTTCTAGCAGGGATAATGAGGTGATTATTCCCTTGTATAAGGCAATGGTCAGGCCACACCTTGAGTACTGTATACAGGTCTGGAGGACTCATTTCAAGAAGGAGGTAGAGCTGCTGGAACGAGTACAGAGAAGGGCAACAAGATTAGTGAATGGAACAAAGGGTTGCTCTTACGAAGAAAGGCTTAAGTTTTGCAAATTACAGTGTCTGGAGACTAAGCGCCGGCGAGGTGATCTGATAGATGTGTATAAAGCCTTGAATGGTTTGCACATGCTCAATGATGATGAGATTCTTCCTCTTGCTCAGAATAATCATTTGAGAGGGCATATATTCAAATTGAGGAAAGACAGACGTGCGGAAATTTTCCTTTAGTCACCGGGTAGTTGGTTGGTGGAACAGACTTCCATCCCTTGTTGTGGAAGTTGATAGCCTAAATAAATTTAAGGCTCAGCTGGACAGGTATTTCGAACGAACGGAGCGGTGAAGTGGAAGTTTTTTTTTTCTTTTTTTCTGACTGATGCTACATAAGCTTGCTTTCTTGCATTATACAAATTTGTATGCTTCTACTAATGCTACTGCTAATGCTAATGCTAAGGTTCCGATGGTATTTCTCCACTTGTTCTCAATACCTGTGCTCCTGAACTAACTCCTATTCTTTGCCGCCTTTTTTCACTTTCTTATTCCAAAGGTGTTTTTCCTTCTGCTTGGAAATTTGCTCATATCCAGCCAGTTCCTGAAAAGGGTGACAAATCCCTCCCATCCAATTATCGTCCCATTGCAATTACTTCTACTCTTTCTAAAGTAATGGAGAAATCAATTAACCGCCAACTCTTAAACTACCTAGAAACCTTCCGTCTGATCAACGATCGCTAGTATGGATTCCGTCAGTGTCGATCCACTGGTGATATTCTGGCTTATGTTACCCATTTATGGACTAATTCAATGGAAAGGTTCGGTGAAACACAAGTAGTTGCTCTTGACATCTCAAAGGCTTTTGATCGTGTTTGGCATAAAGGTCTTCTAAACAAGCTTCCATCTTATGGTTTGCCAACTGTTTTTAGTAATTGGTTATCCAGTTTTCTCTCTGATCGCTCACTGAGGGTGATGGTAGATGGCTCTCTGTCTTCTAACTTCTCCACTAATGCGGGTGTCCCCCAAGGTTCAGTTCTTTCCCGCACTCTTTTCCTCTTGTATATTAATGACCTCCTTCCATTGACAGGAAATCCTATCCATAGTTTTGCCGATGATAGCACATTGCATTCCACTTTCCATTTTGAGAAACCTTGTCCTGCTCAATCAGCTTCAACTTCTCGAAAATCTGCTACCAATTCCCTAAATGCCGATCTTCAGTTAATTCTCCAGTGGGGCAAAGACAACTTAGTTGATTTCAACCCTTCTAAAACTCAGTCTTGTCTTATATCTCGCAAAAAGGATTCTTTTGCTCCTATCTTTAGTGACACTCCGATTTCTAAGCAAAATGATACATCTCTTTTGGGGATTACCCTGACTTCTAATCTCTCTTGGCACAAGCACATTACAAATATTGTTTCCCCTGCATCTAGAAAACTTGGTTTTCTCTTTCACTCTCGGCGTTACTTTTCTTCCAAACAGCTGTTCGCTCTGTACAAATCGCAAATCCGCCCTACCATGGAATATTGTTCCCACATCTGGGGCAGTCTTCCCAAAACCTTTCTCAGGCTTCTAGATTCCATTCAGAAGAGGGCAGTTAGGTTAATTAATGATTCATCTCTAACAGAGTCTCTCCACTCACTGTCTCATAGACATACTGTTTCTGCTGCATGCCTCTTCTACAGATACTTCCATGTTCTTCCGAATTGGCTTCTATAATTTCCGCTCTCTCTCTTTCAAAACAGTCCGAACACGTGCCGCCACCAGCCAACGTCCATTTACTGTCCAACTTCAAACTCACAAAACCAACTTTTCATCTTCTTCGTTTATTCATTCAACTGCCATTTTCTGGAACAACCTTCCTTCATACGTATTTCCTGAAAATTACAGTCTACAGAAGTTCAAGTCCAATGTCAACAAATATCTTCTTTCGTCCTCTCAACCTCCAACCCAAGCACGGTACTAAGTACTATAGGTTCTAATACCTCTCGTGTTTGGGGTTTACATAAATAATAAAAAAATTTAAAAAAAATTAATGCTCTCATTGAGTTAGTAACACCGCAGATAACGGGAATTCATTCAATCGATACACACCGACTCAATCATACAGGAAACGTCTGAAATTCCCCTTGTATTCTAAACGGAAGTATACCAGCATACTTTCCTAATGAATTACGAACTGAATAACAGCAATTAGCGTAAACTGATTTATAACTTGCAAATATAAATCAACAGTGTCGATTGATTTTTCATCACAATTCTTTCTCCAACGTCATCTCTCTGATTTAATGCCATACCACCCACACAACTGTCTAAAAGGGCATTTATAATTCGTTTAACATTTGCGGGCATTAGTTATTCTAATATCAAACTTTCCAGTAATGCCTGGATGTATTCAATTTAACCACAACTTTTAGAGCAACTTTGCAACATAAAAGAGTCATATACGAATACTGATACCATTCACTAATTATTAATTTTATTATTATGAGAGAGATCGCAAATCTGTGTCTAAAATATTTTGAAGATATTTATTATTTTTTAAAGTATTTTTAATAATTGTAATATATGTATATAGCTTTCTAGAGAATTTGTACTTATTCGAACTAGCTGATAATAAAACCTACTTTCATTAAAGGGGTAGGACAGAAATTCTTCAAAAATTTAGAAATCTAACCTCCTCAAACTTATTTCAGTTCATTTTTGTACAGAGATCATTAGTATAAATGACACTAAGTAAGATTGATCAAATGTATTTTAAAAAATACCAAATAAAAATTCTTTTACTTGGCATCTGTTCCAGATGGCAGCAAATGCATTTTATGAAACATGTTTAAACATTAGAAAATAAAACTGACTCTTACTTCCAAAAATGTTATGATTTTCACAAGAAAAAGATAAGAACAGACTTAGTGGATCCTTTAAGTTTATTCCTGCATTCCAACAACCAGAATGGTGGGGTATATCTTTAAAATAATATTAACATAACATTAACATAAATTTAAATAATTCGAAGATAGATTAGAGCCTTTTTTTTGGCGGATTAATATCTAAACATTTTCTGAGCAAATGACAAACAACTGGTGGATAATTATATTCATTTCAGGTGTTGTAATATCAAATTACAGTAATGATCGATAAAATATGTTGTTTTACAATAAAATATAATTTTCTTAAAAAAATAAAAGCAGAGATTTGTTTATAGAAATTATTAGTTCACACTGAGAAATTAGTGCATAAGTTAAAATTTATGAATGTGCTTGTTGTGTTAAAAAAGAAACAACTAAACAAAATGCTAATAAAAAACAAACTAGGTCACTTCCTGCTGCAGATTTTCAAAATATTGATCCATTTATCAAGGACAACAAGGAAACATTGGCTGTTGGCCACGCTAATTTTCTACAATAATATACAAAACATAACGATACCAGTAGATAAGGGTGGTTCTCTTCACTTCGTGTTATCATAGTAAACAAAGAAGCACAATACTGAAATTTGAACAGATAAATAATTGCAAAGCTCAGAAATAATTACGAATAATTTCCTTATACAGTTCTGTGAAAAACATATACTTTAGTTTATTGTTATTACCTTTGGCTAAGCAATAATAAAAGTTCGACTTATTATTACTAATTTAATACAGTATTAGGATTGGTAGTGGTAAATGAAAAAAAAAAGAAGCCAACTTATAGAGCATCAACCAAAAAAAAAAAAAAAAATACTACCCAGCGTACGCTTACATCTCATCTAACAATTTGTCTAATGTTATCTAAAATTAATTCAAATTATCTGATATAAATAATAGCACTAACATTTGATATTTTCACCCTCCCAAATACTAAGCGAATCCATTGCTATTTAACTCTGGTAATTGGACGAAAACTGGTCCATTCAGTTGGGTAGGATAGGTTCGATGGTAGGAAAAAATTAAATTATTCCCCCCCCCCTCCACGAGGCATCGAACTCCAGTTTCCCTAGTGACCGGCGAGGAGTTGTAGTAGTAGGGTTTTAGGCGCATCAAAGACTAAGGCCATACTGCTTGGTACATACTGTCTAGAAATTTCGTCTGTGCTATGGTCGATTTTCTGTTTGCTGGAAGAAAAATCCGAGTTTCCGGGTGAAAAAGGTATGCTACTCTCGCCAGAAACCGACTAGCTCAGGCTACATTGTGAAAAGATCCATAAAAATTCCTCACTTTATCGACTGGACTCGAACTCAGGTCTTTTCCACCCGGTCCAGCAGGGATACCAACTACTGTAACAGACAGCAAATACTTGAAGAATATCTTGAGTTGGAAAAGAGTAGAATTTGTTCTAAGTCGATACAATATTACATTGCTCGACAAATTTAACAGAACACGTAGAATACATTAACATTAGTATTAGTAGAGGAATACGATGCAAGAAAGCAAGCTTACAGCAACAACCAAAAAAAAAAAAAAAAAAAAACTTCCAATTCACCCTTCCATTCGCTTCAAACCATAGTGCAGTACTTCCTGGAATTTATTTAAGGTATGAGCTTCCACAACGACCGATGAAAGTTTGTTCCGGCAATCAAATACCTATTGGCTAAACGCAAATTTTTTCACATCTATTCTACAAATGCCTTTCCTCAACTTGAATTTATGCCACCTCGGGTGCGCAATCTAAGCAACAGGAAAAATCCCATCAGCATTGATCTTGCTCAATCCATTCAAGGCTTTATACACCTCAATCAGATCATCTCGCAAGTATCTAGTCTCCAGATGGTGCAATTTGCAGAACTTAAGTCATTCTTGGTAAGAACAACTCTTTGTTTCTCCCACCAATTTCGTTGTCCTCTGTACTCGTTACAGTAACTCTACATCCTTCCTGAAATTACACTTCCAGACCTGTATGCAGTACTCAAGGCGTGGTCTGACCATTGCTTTATACAAAGGAATAATCACCTCTTTGTCCTTGCTAGAAAAATTCCAGTATATCATTGACAAAACCCTACGAGCTGCTATGGCACTCGGTTTGCCCTGCTGAGAAAACTTCATATATGACTGCACAATTTTCGCGAGGTCCTTTTTATACTCCCGTAACCTGAGTGTAGTACTGCACAGCTGGTAGATTACTCTGGGTTACTGCTTCCCATATACATTACTTTGCATTTGTGAACGTTAAACTTCAATTTCCACCTGTCAGCCAACTGCTCAACTTTTCTAGATCCTGTTGTGGTAGCGTGTTGGCATTACTGTCATTAACAACCATGCCAATCTTCATATCGGCTGCAAACTCAATCATCAAGGCTGATATACCTTCATCAATATCATTGATAAATATAGAAAACAACAATGGGGCCAACACCGAACCCTGGGGAACTCCATTAATAACATTAGTCCATGAAGGGCAGCGTACATTGATTACCACTCTTTGTCTTCTCCCACTCAACTGTCCCTTTATCCATAGCAGCAACTTGCCCTTAATACCATACTGCTACAATCTGTACAGTAGTCTTCCATGCGCAACAGTATCAAAAGCTTTCCTAAGATCCAAATATATGATATCAAAATTATTTTTTGCATCCAGTTCCTTTGTGACAACATCGCAGTATCCAATCAAATTGGTCACACAAGATTTTTCCTTAAGAAACCCATGATATATGGCCTGAAGTATAACTGAAGTCTTGTCTAGATGATCTTGCAATGCCTTTTAACCAGTGACTCCATAATTTTCCCCAGAACAGACATTAAACCAACAGGTCTGTAATTACTCGTAATTAACCTTTGAACCCATTTTGTAAATAGGGGTTACATTTACACATCTCCAGTCTGTGGGGACCTCCCCTGAATTCAAGAATGCTCTCATAATTATGGCTAAGGGTTTGCTTGCTTTTTTTGCAGCCTCCTTTTATACACTGGTGTGCAAAATTTAAGGACCAGTCAGGTTTTCACCTGTAGCTTCTCATAGGAGTGTCCTGGATATGGGAAAAGCATACCAAAGGAATCTCGTGAGGTACAGAAATTATGAAGGAAACAAAACCGATACAACAACGGAAACAAAACGGTACAGAGGGACTTTATTCAAAAATGGCAACGTAGCACGGCCTGCCATGATACAGATGCATCCCCGCCAACATTGGAACAAAGGGAAGAGGTGGTCCTCAGTAAGAGATATGGCCACCCCTAATGTCGATGCAGGCTTTGCACCGCCTGTCCATACTTAGAACAATGATGTTCATAAGTTCTTGCGGTAACATCGTCCATTCCTCTGTCAGCGCCATCTTCAGCTGGTGAACATTTTCTGGTGGGTGTGGACGTGCCGCTAGGCGTCTCCCCATAGCGTCCCATGTGTGTTCGATGGGATTTAGATCGGCGGAGGAACAGGCATGTCAATCCATACTAACAATGTCCTCACTTTCCAAAAACATATCACAGCTGCAATGCGATGGAGTGTGGCGATATCATCCATAAACACGAACTCGGGGCCAATGGCACCTCGGAATAGACGCACATGAGGAAGGATTACCTCAGTACAGTAGCGTGCAACGGTTACACTACTGCCTTTCAGTATCTGCAGTTGTGTACGTACATCCAAGATAACGCCTCGCCAGACGAGAACACCTCGACCGTCATATCGATCCCTTTCAGTGATGTTTGCGGAGTGATACCGTGTACCAACCTCTCGTCAGATTAGCTGACGTCCAGAATCGCTGCTGAGACTGAATCTACTGTCATCAGTAAAGGATGCCGTAAGTAAAGATTTTTTGGTTGTAACCTTTAGAAATAGCGTTGGTCCTTAAGTTTTTCACAGCAGTGTATAACTGGATAGATCCCATCCACCCCAAATGCCTTTCTTATGTTTAACTTCAACAATTTCTCCTCCACTTTGCTCTCAGTTATTACAAAATCCTTTAGCTCCTTGTAAGAGTTAACTAAACGTTTGGCATTCCCCTCACAAAATAACTCCTCATTTGTGAATGTAGATGCAAAGTACTCATTCAGTTTGTCAGCTACCTGAGCAGGATCATCAACAGTCGAACTGTCGGTATCAGGTGGACCAATCTGATTCATCCCCTTCCTTCTAGAGTTTACATAAGTAAAGAACTCTTTGCTGTTTTTCTTCGCGTCCTTTGCCAAAAATTTCTCGTAATCTACCTTCGCTTGCCTAACCTCCTTTGTGACTTGGTTACAGACTAAAAATAAATAAATTTTCTGTTTATACTCCGGGACGACCAAACGGTCAGAGGAGTTCACAAGATATACAGAATATAAGAAACAGCACCATATTCAGTAGTCACGGGCTTGAACCCTGGTCACTCAAGGAACGTGTACTTATGCACCCGCGCGCCTGACCACTAGGCTACTGCGGCCTTAGCTTATATATATCATAAACTTCTGTATCATCTGATACTTTATATGCATCCGTGCAATTTTCTTTTCTGCCACGAGTCTCATTAGTTCATCTGATATCCATTTAGGCCTAAACCTTGAACAGTATTTCTTAGGGGGAACAAAAAGCCTAGTAGCTACCAAGATTACTTCCTTGAATGCCTCCCATTAAGAATTTGGTGTTGGTAATGTCATTAGTTGGTCCCACTGTATAGAATTTAAAAACTGTTTGAGACCACCTTTACGAAAGAAAAAAACCCTGCCCTTTACCTATGATGGTATTTACCTCTTTGAGTAAATCAAACATCAGTACACTGTGATCACTGCCACTTAGTGGTTCTTTTAGCTGCAGAATAATCACTGCTGCTAATCAGATAAAGAGTATTACTCCTTCTAGTTGCCTCTCGAATATGTTGCTGTAGAAAACAATCATCCAATAAATCCACAAAAGTCTTCCTAGTACGCGAGTGACGAACCTACAAGTTCCAGTCTATATCTGGGAAGTTAAAATCCCCCATTATAAGATAATCTGATTTACTGGCCCAATATATTTCTCTGCACAGTTGTTCACTGTACTCATCAGAGTCATTAGGCCTATAACACACTCCTACTCTCATTTTTTCTTTCCCAGTGTTTATGTCATACTAACCTGACTCAACATTGCACTGTCCATCCATGTTAACTAGATTCATTGCTTTAGATTTTATGTGTTTCTTAACTAACAGCATAACCCCTCCTCCCTTCGTATCCTGCCTATCCTTTCTATACACATATACACATTGCATTGCCCAAATTCAAATTCTGCGTTCCTTTCATCTGTGTGAAACCATGTCTCTGATAGCCCAATAATATCCACCTTTGATGTTTTCTCCAGCACTTCGAATTCATAAAATTTATTTACAATACACCTAGCATTGGTGTACATGCAAGTATACATGCACCTGTTCTTACTCTTATTTACCCTAACACAGCCCTTGTATTTATTTGTTTCATGATGACTTCCAGCAGGTCTTTTCCAGGCTGCTGCTGATTCCAATAGAAGCAAATAAAAAAAAAACTATTATATTTAGGCCACCCGAATAATTAAATTAATCTGACGTGCTATGTGCCTTATGCTGTAAATTGCATGTGTTCTATGGTCGATTTGTCTGTTTGCTGCACGAAAAACAGCAGTTTTCTGGGGAAAAAACTTTGCCATCTACGCCTCAGACCGACTAACTCAGCCACGGAGTGAGAAAAGCCCATTAAAGTTCCTCGCGTCATCGACGGGATTCGAACCCGGGCCTTTTCCACCCGGTTTGGGGAGGACTGTGATGATACCACTGTGATACACGCGCAGACTTCCAATAGAAGCAGTGCAACAGTCACTTTCACCTCTGCCTGCGGCTACTCTTAATCTATTAGTCTTTGTTCCCCCACCCTAGCTAGCAGTTTTCCGACCTGCCTAACACTGCCTTGTTAGCATCAGCAAATATTTTTGCACCCTTTCTATACTGGTGTGCAAAACTTAAGGACCAACACTATTTCTAAAGGTTACAACCACAAAATCTTTACTTAAGGTACTCTTTACTGATGAGAGTAGATTCAGTCTCAGCAGCGATTCTGGACGTCAGCTAATCTGATGAGAGGTTGGCACACGGTATCACCCGCAAACATCACTGAAAGGGATCGATATGGCGGTCGAGGTGTTCTCGTCTGGGGAGGCGTTATCTTGGATGTCTGCGTGGGCAGCACAGTGGTATCGTCACTTTCCTCCCCACACCGGGTGGAAAAAGCTCGGGTACGAATCCAGTCGATGACGCGAGAAACTTTAGTAGTTTTTTTTTTTTTCACTCCATTGCTGAGTTAGTCGGTGTCGGGCGTAGCTAGCAAGGTTTTTTCCCTAGAAACTGGGGTTTTTCGTCCAGCAAAACAGACAAATCGACCATAGAACACACGCAATTAACAGACATATGACACACAACATGGCAGATCAATTTAATTATTCGGGTGGCCTAAAAAAAAAAAAAATAATAATAATAGTTTAGTTATCTTGGATGGACGTACACAACTCCAGATACTGGAAGGCGGTACTGCAGACAGTTCAGGCTACTGTACTGAGGTAATCCTTCCCCATGTGCGTCTGTTCCGAGGTGCCATCGGCCCCGAGTTCGTGCTTATGGATGATAAGGTGTAAGGTGTAAGGTGTAAGGTATATTGTTGTCATGCGACCCCAGGGGTTTCCCCCATCTCCGTGTTGCTTTCTTTGTGGGTGTACCAGTTTCCTGGGAATGCCAGAGGTTTAAAAGTGTGTGGGTATTGTACCTGTGTAATGTCGTGTACCGTTGTTCATCTGGTCATTTAGCCGCTGGACCCCTGCTGGAGCCCAGCGTTGCCCCACCTTCGCCCCGTGGAGGCAGACCAGGAAACACCAGTAGACTAAGATTTACTCTGGCAGGTCCTGCCGCTTAATTTCCTGAGATTTCGGCAGCTAGGACCTAAAAAAAAAAAAAAAAAAAAAACTTATGTACACATACACATATATGCACATATACACAACAGTGATACATAATATATACGCATCCATGCAATCGTAATTACTTTGGATGTTTGCATACAGCACGTGTGCATGCATTCATATGGCAGAAGTAGGGCATTGCGTAGGATAATTAGGCCGAGACTGGGCGAAGATTATTTTTTTGCTAGATTAAATTTAGTGTGTAGGGCGCTCGCGTTGTGTATAGATAGAGTGGGGGAGGGGAGGAAGAAGGTTGGGGGAAAGGCAGAAGTATGGGGGACACAGAAGAGATTCCCCCAGGTGGTCAGTGAGGCATGCCCATGCCTCACCAGAAGGAAAGGTGGAGTAGCAGGGGGCGAGGCGACTGGTCATCTCGTCCTCCTGCCAGGAAGGGATATTAAAGGAGAGCCAGGCTAGTGCTTGGCTCAGGCCGCCAGAACAGCTGCTATTCGTCCTTCATTCAGATTTTTTGTCTATCTTCATGGTTGCTTAGTAGTCCATCTTTGGTGTTATGCACATTTTGGCTTCTAGCCATCATGTGGCTAATGTGCATTCAGGTCCCGTCTTCTTCTGTACAGGGCTTCAGCGAACTTTGAGAAGGCAATATATTCCTGTCTCCCATCCAGGAGGTGTTGTTCTCTATCTCTGGGCAAAAAAGTGATCCGAGTGATGAGTTGGCAGCGGAGGTCATCATAAAGCTGGCATTCATGCATGAGGTGGTGCCAGCTCTCCAGCTCTCCACAGCAGCAAGTAGGGTCATCTGTAATGCCCAGGGCTGTAAGTTTAGCCTTAAAGGCACCATGTCCTGTTAGCAGGAAGGTCGCGTGGAGTCCCGGCGTGAACCATGCTGGAGCCATTGGATAGAGTTTTCCAACGTTGGGGAAGAATCGTTTGGTGACTTCTCCCTTTGGGGAATTCTCCCATCTGGTTTGCATTGTGGCATAGTTCTTTCACAGATGCGCGGGGATTACTGCTTGAGGATACCATCTTCTCCCATCAACTTACCGTCTTGAATCAACCAAACCAGCCATGTACCTTTTCCAATTCCCTGGGTGAATCAAACATAGACATCTCTCTGGCTACAGCCCGTATTGCTCCTTATATTATTGACTGGCACGTAGAAACTGACCTAACGACAAGTGACCATCGCTCCATCGTCTTCCTGCTGGGATCAACTCTTGCTCCTCAACAACCTCTTCGTAATCTCATACGTTACTCTCTTAGAAACATAAAATGGGAACGTTTTAATCGTTCCGTTCTCTCTCAATTGCCTGAAGACAACCTAGAAAATTTTAAATCTCTTACCACCGAACAACTAGCACTGCAGATTCAAAACATTATCATCACTGCAATTCAGAAATCTACGCATAAAAAGAAACTAAAAACTAACTGCACACCTTGGTGGAATAACGAACTATCCTCTACTCGGAAACTTGTACATAAAGCCAGAAGAAATTTTCAGCGTAAACGGCGTACTTGGTCTCAAGAAGAAGTCAACAGATTACATGAAGAATACAAAACTCTCAAAAGAAAATACGTAAAATTGATTTATGAAAGCAAATTGCAATCCTGGCACAATTTTGTCCGTACGTCTGGTAATAATAATCCTTGGGGCGTCATCTATAAAATTGCTAAAAATAAAATGATCTTGGGTGACATTTTTAACTCCGTTACCTCCAACAGTATGGAAACTATTACACTAACAGACTCCATAAATGCCATCTTGGACCAACTGCTGCCTAACGATGATCTCACTATTGACACTTCACACCATCTATCTATTCGTGATTTAAACCAAAAATACCTTCCTTTAGAAGAAACAAGTCCATTCACTGCAGAAGAACTTACTTCAATCTTGAATAAAATTCAGTCAAACAAATGTCCTGGCGATGACCTGATTGACAACATATTTATCAAACACTTTTATGACCTAAGGCCCAAAGTTCTACTTAAATTATTCAACAACTGCTTAAATACTGGAACGTTTCCCAAACCGTGGAAACACGCCATTCTTAAGATTTTACATAAACCTGGTAAGCCACTAGATAATGCGAGATCCTACCGCCCCATAGCCTTGCTCTCTCACCTGGGAAAAGTGTTAGAGAGATTAATTGCCAATAAAATAACCACACTGCAGGGAGCCACAAGCTCCACATCCTCTCTTCAATACGGATTTAGGCAAGGGCTTGGATGCGAAGACGCCTTATTAGAACTCCACCACCTCATTGACTGCTCCACTTCCAAGTACGTTATGGCAATCTTTATCGATTTTGAGGGCGCTTTTGATAATTTATGGTGGGAAAGTGCCCTCAGCAGACTCCGTTCCAATCACTGCTCTCTTCAGCTTTATAAACTTGTTAGAAACTATTTTGCTGATCGCACCGTCACCGTCATCACTAAAAGCACGAAGATTAACAGATCTGTCTCCCGTGGTTGCCCCCAAGGATCTATTTTAGGTCCCTTGATTTGGAACCTAGTTCTCGATGATTGGCTGCTTAGGACTCCTGAATTTCAAAATGTGCGACAACTTGCGTATGCAGATGACATTATCATTTTAGTGAATGGAAACTCAAGATCTGAATTAGAACTCTATGCCAATAAAGTACTCTTTGAACTATCGTCCTGGTCCTCTAAGAACAAATTAAAATTATCCCCAACAAAATCGAAGATCATGATTTTTAAACACAAATTAGACTATCGCAGACCACCAGTTGTAAAACTTGACAAGAAATCACTTCCACTTGTCCGAAGCACCAAATTTTTAGGAGTCATCATCGACGACCGCTTTTCCTTTACTGAGCATATTCAACATCTGTCTGTCAAAGTTAAGAGTTTTACCGCGATGCTGCTCCAAATTACCAGACATGACTGGGGACTGAACACTAAAACCCTACATCTATTTTACAATGCTGCCATAATCCCAATTACAACCTACGCTGCCAGCCTTTGGTTTAGACGTACTGCACTCAAAACAGTACAAACCAAGTTATCCACTATTCAACGTTGCTTTCTCCTCAGCCTACTTCACGTTTGCCGAACAGTATCAACTCCAGCTTTACAGACTCTTGCAGGCACCATACCACTTGACTTGCATGTTGTGTTTAGAGGGCTTTGCTTTTACATCCGCAAAGGCATTTCCGTGGAATTTCAGGGAATCATTGTTAACCCTCAGACTGATCCCAAAACTGAGCGAACCAGATGCTGGAATTTGTTAGTGAATACCTGGCAGAATAGATGGAATTCTACCGAAAAAGGAGCTATCACCAAAAACTTCGTTCCCGACGTAACTGCACTACTTGCATCATCCACCAGAAAATGGTTTTCACCCTCACTGTTTACCTCCTACATACTAACTGGGCATGGTTCGCTTAACGCAAAACTCTACCAATTCAGACTTTCCAATACAGTCTCCTGTCGATGTGGGCTACCGGAAGACTCTCCTCACGTACTTTTTGAATGCTCCATTTACGATGATCTAAGATCGGCTCTTAAGGCAACAGTACCAAACTTGTGTCCCGGAGGTGAGAAGATACTCATTTCTGTCAACAATTTCCAGGCCCTTCAAACCTTCTGCAATGCTGCTTTTAATCGCAGGAAGGCTCTCAACCTCAATGTTAATTCAAGAAATGAAACTGAAAATGCATCATAAATCATAATACAACTGTGCGCTGCCTCGTCGTCCTGATGACGTCATATACAAAATTGTTGTGGCTTTCAAGAACACACAAAGATTTTGACAGATGCTGCACTTCTCTGACTCATCCTTTATCAAGACTCTCTTCAACTAAACCTCTGCTCAGTGATACCGTCATCTACCAGAGACTTCTGACACCACTCCAGATTAACAGAATTCAGAATTATATCTAGAACTTGTTCCTGCCGATCATGATTGAATGACATTACAACTTCTGTTTGACAATACACCTTTTCTCTTTGTGGACCACTTTGGGCAGCACTGTATACAGATGTGGGCAAGAAATGGATAAAGATTTTATTTTTATTTTTTATTTTTTTTTTTTTTTACTTTATGCTATTCTCATCCTTATTTCTTCGTCTTCTGCTGTCCTTTCTCCTGGGAGTGTGTGTGTGTGTGTGTGTGTGTGTGTGTGTGTGTGTGTGTGTGTGTGTGTGTGTGTGTGTGTGTGTGTGTGTGTGTGTGTGCGTGCGCGCGCTGTTGCCGGCTTGCTGGCGCGGGGTTCTTTTGAATGGCTCCAAATCCTCTTTGGACATTCAGTACGTGACTGTTGAGGTTGGCCATGGTTCTTGCGCAGTTGTGGCCTACCTCCCCGTGGTGTAGACGGACACTGGGCAGGCTTTCCAGGTGATCGCCTGCCTGGTGACAAAACGGCCAGAAACAACTAAACAACACAACAACACACACACTGCACGAACATAACGTTACACACATTTCTGGCCTGTTACAGTGCTTTCTGTAACCATCACAGTGTACAAAGACGGAGATGAACTTTCGTTCAGGTGCCGTCCTACATAAGATACTATACATGTCTACATGTCTACATCTGGTTTGCCAGGTTTGCATGAGATGATTTGCAAGTCTCTTTTTCTCAGTCAAACGATTTGTGGTAGGATCTGCGTCGAAGCCGGCGAAGGTGCAGGCTCTTCCCTTGGAGAGTTCATATAATACTCCACATTTAGCTACTTCGAGGTCTAAAGGTAGGGTTCCTGCCAGCACCTGCAGCGCGTGGGTGCTAACTGTTCTGCAGGCCCGGGTTATAGCGAGCAGCATGGCTCTATGGATAGAGTCGAGGATTCTGCGATTTACAGCCATGGTGACTTTGGGGTACCAAGCTCCGGAAGCATAGGTAGCTATCGGCAGGAAGGCGGCTTTGTAAAACAGCTTGAGGGTCTTCTTTTTCAATCCCCAATCCCTTTTTGCGACTCTGGTAACAAGGGCTGTATAGCCCCGTATCTTCTTACGGATGTATTTCAAGTGTGCCTGGAAGCAGAGAGTGGGGTCCAGTATTACTCCCAGGTATCTAAGTTCCTTGGACAGTCGTAATGTGATACCATCAATCTTAATCTGTGGGGGTCTCCTGTAATCTAGGGCACCCTTGAGGAGAATGGAGTCCGTTTTGGTTGCAGAGATCCTAAGGAAGTGGATATTGGTCCATTCTTGTAGGATTTTAAGGGCATGATTTGCCTTTCTTTCCAGCTGAATTCTGCTGTTTCCCTCTATCATCAGGATGAGGTCGTCTGCAAAGGCTTGTGAAGACGCCTCTCCAATATCGGTATTTAGGAATTCATCCAAAACGATGTTCCATAACGTAGGTCCTAAAACGGAGCCTTGTGGACAGCCTCTGTTGATTTTTCTGGTGAGTATTTTATATGGAGCATTCACCATGATGAGTCTACTGGAGAGGTAGCTTTGGATTACTCGATAGAGGTTGCCTGGCATCCCACTCCCCCGGAGCCGGGCCAGGATGCTCGGCCACCAAAGGGTGTCAAACGCCCCAGCAAAGTCGATAGAGATAGCCAGGAAATATTTGTTTTCTGTGGCAGCTGCACGTGCAAGGACGTTCTTCAGGGCATCTACAGTCGACGTTCCCGGTCTAAAGCCGTACTGGTTTGGGGACATTAGGTTTGCCTGTAGGTAGTGAGCCTGTATTCTGGTTAACAGGAGTCGTTCCAAGAGTTTACTGCAGACTGTTAGTAGGGCTATTGGTCTGTAGGAAGTTGGTTGGTCTGGTGGTTTTGTCGGGTTTTTAATTATGAGTTTAATATTTGCTTTTTTCCAGTCCTTCGGATAGGTTCCAGTTTGGAGACATAGATTGAAGAGGTTCAGTAGCATGTCAGGGGCTATCTCCACCACCTTCCTGATGATTTCGGGCTCCAAGAGGTCCGGACCCGGACATTTCTTACTTTTAATAAGGTGCGCAGCCGCTTGTAGTTCCTCTATTGTGAAATCCGGTTCCCTGTCTTCTGTTCGGTAGTCGTCATTCTCTGTGCACATCTTGATTTGTTGGGGTGTCTGTGGGTCTACATGAGGGTGGAAGGTTGCATCCAAAATATTGTTAACAGATGCCTCCCAAGAATTGGTAGCATCTCCCTGTGGTGTTATGGTGGTTGAAATTACCTCTCCCCTGGGAAGTTTATTAGTGGTTACTTTGTAGACCACCCCCCAGGGGTCAGTGTTGCCAGTGGTTGCGACCAGATTTTCCCACGAGAGTTGTTTACTTCTGCGTATGAGCGAGGTGTACTGGTTTCTGGCCTCTTTGTAGATTTCCCGTAGTGCATCCACTTCAGGGGCAGGCCAGGAGCGTCTGGCTCTCTGGAATGCTTTTCGTTTGTCCTGGACTTCTCTTCGGAGCCTCTGGAGCTCCGGACTCCACCATGGTACAGCACCTGAGGCAGGTTTTCTTCGTTTTATGGCAGCATTCGCTGCTTTAGTAATGATCGCTGTGACTATTTTTTGGAGTTGGTCAGGGTCTTGGATTGTTTGAATTGCAGCTTGCTGTGTATCTTTTTCTGCTATTAGGGTGTCTCTGAATTGGTTCCAGTTTGCAGTGTTCACCGCATATCTCTGCAGCATTTTTCTCTCAGGATATTGTCTCTGATGGTCTCTGTTGAGTTGGAAGGTCAGGACCCTGTGGTCGGACGTTGTCCAGGCATCCTGAACCGTCCAGTCTGTTATATTGCCAGCAATGTTTCTAGTGGCTAGGGAGACATCGATGGTTGATTCCCATCGTAGGTTGCAGTAAGTCGGTAGTTGATTAGGTTGGTTTAGCACTGTTATCGTTGATGTTGCTAGGAATTCCTCCAGGCGCTGCCCATTCCTTGTCCCCTGCCTGTCCGGGGTATGGCTGTACCAAGCTGGTGACCTGCAGTTCACGTCCGCTCCTATTATTAGTTTCTGGTCAGGGAGGATATTTGTTACATGTTCTAGGTACCTTGTAGCCATCGTTATGTCCTCTCCAGGGCGGCAATAAAGGGCTACGACGTAGAAGGCTCCCAGTGCTGAGATAAGATGCGCACAGACTGCCCAGGCCGTGCAGAGGTGAGTGATCCTGGTAGCTGTTATATCTGGGTTTCTGACCACAATAGCGGCCGAGGGGATTTCATTTTCAGGTTGTATGATCTTGTATTGTAGAGGGTATCCCCTTACTTGATTGGCGGCTGCGTATGGTTCTTGGAGTATGATGATATCTATATTTTCGTCGTCGGCTTTCATCCTGACCTGGTCGGCCACTGCCCTGGTTCTATGAGCGTTTAGCTGGAAGAATTTGATTACTTTAGTGTTGAATTGTTTATGGTGTGGTGCCATAATCTGTTCTGGATTGGGTCAAGCTCTTGTATTTTTGGTATATGGGACACATGCTGTCTCTGAGGGAATGGGAGGCATCCATTTTCTGACTTTTGCAGTTTGCACAAACGGCGTCTGTGCTCTTATTTGGGCAGTCGGTGAAGTTGTGGCCCTTGCCAGCGCAGTGGCCGCAGGTTCGCACAGCCTGGGAGCATGTGTGCGATGTGTGTCCGAACTTGCAGCAGTTGTAGCATTTGATGATAGCCACATGTTCGCGGAATCGGTGGCCGCTCCAATATATATAAACTCTAGTCTGATTTATAAGTATTTGCCAAGCCAGCGGGCTCAGTTCTACCGACCAGTTGACTGTGCTCGAGGACTTGGTCTTGATGGTGTGCTTGGGTATCACATGATCATTTAGATTTTGATATCGCCACACCCCATCGCACTGCAGCTGTGATATGTTTTTGGAAATTGAGGACATTGTTTGTATGAATTGGCATGCCTGTTCCTCCGCCGATCTAAATCCCATCGAACACATATGGGACGCTCTGGAGAGACGCCTAGCAGCACGTCCACACCCACCACAAAATATTCACCAGCTGAAGATGGCGCAGAAAGAGGAATGGACGATGTTACCGCAAGAACTTATCAACAACATTGTTCTAAGTATGGACAGGTGGTGTAAAGCCTGCATCGACATTACGGGTGGCCATATCTCCTACTGAGGACCACCTCTCCCCTTTGTTCCATCTTTGGCAGTGATGCATCTGTATCATGGCAGCCACTGCTATGTTGCCATTTTTGAAAAAAATTCCGCCTGTTCCATTTTGTTTCCGTTGTTGTGTCGGTGTTGTTTCCTTCATCATTTCTGTACCTGACGAGGTTCCTTTGGTATGCAGGCCACTCCTATGAAAAGCTACAGGTGAAAACCTGAGTAGTCCTTAAATTTTTCACACCAGTGTATTTAGGTATGTCCTATCCCTATTTAAGCAGTTATTCCTTTAAGCACAGAAAACGCTGAAAAAAATTCTACCCCATGAGCGTTGCACAGTCTCCAAGGCAGAATTGATTGACAAGACTCTCATCATATACTCCCTCCTATCGTGTCTGGGCAGATTTACAGACACCTTCAAACACCCCAAAGGCTCAAATCTAGTGAGTATGCGCTTGGCACACCCAGGGTCTTGAGCTGGATATCATCATTCTTCTCTTTCTTGGTGATTCCCTTCTATTTCTGACTGTTGGTTTTTTTTTTTTTTTTAATCTCTCTCTCTCTCTCTCTCTCTCTCTCTCTCTCTCTCTCTCTCTCTCTCTCTCTCTCTCTCTCTCTCAGGGTAACTCAGAGTATTATTATTTTTTTTTTTTGGCTTTTGCAGCAAAAGCCTCATGCTTCCTTCCACCATTTACCATATGGTTAATAATAATATTTTTTTTCAACGTTTATCTGTACTTGTAAATTTTGTCTGCGCCGTAGCACAGTGGTATCATCATCGTCCTCCTCACACCGGTGTAAAAGGTCCGGGTTCGAATCCAGTCGATGACGCGAAGAACTTTAATGCGCTTTTTTCTCTCCGTGGCTTAATTACATGGTCTCAGGGGTAACTAGCAAGGTTTTCCCCCCCTTGCTATCTAAGCCTGTTTTTCGTCCAACAAAACAGGCAAATTGACCAGAGAACACACGCAATTTACAGACACATTACATAAATGAGTATAAGAAGAAATTCTTGGTGACTCTAATAAAATAATTTGAAAATTTGAGTAGATTGGAAATGTTTATTTCGTTCAGCAAAACAGGAAAATCGATCTTAGAATACACGCAATTTACAGACACAAATACGGGTTTATGTAGTGAATTATGGGTGACCCTAATACAGGGTGTTTCAAAAGTGGTGGTCAATAATTTCAATGTGAATTGTACAGACTACAATATGCAAAAAAAGCCTAGTAAACATGGTTCCTTAAGTGAATCGTTTTCGAGATATTGCACATTTCTAGTTGGGATCCACCACTGACAAGGTGAACTGTACAGAGTTGGGATCCACCACTTATTTTTATCTTTGTTGTTTTTGTTTAGGTTAGGTTATGCTCATTCTCTCCCTTTCCCCTCTCTCAATGCTCTGGGATAGCACGCATACTAGTACTTATCAAAGGATAGTCAACATGGAAAGAGGTTACAGCAACGAAGAGTATGTGGACACGCACTTCATGTATGGTAAAGTCAACGGCAGTGCACTCGAGGCTGCACCTTTGTACCAAGAAGCATTTCTCCGCTGAAGGCAGCCCAACAGGCGCACATTCATCAGGGTACAACGCCTTAGAGAACATGGAGTACGAGCAGGTAGGCGCAGAAGCATAAAACCTGATGTTGAGAAAAGGGTGTTAGAAAGAATAAAAAATTCAAATTATTATTTTAGGGTTGCCCGTAATTATTAACCCGTATTTGTGTCTGTAAATTGCGTATGTTCTACGTTCGATTTTCCTGTTTTGCTGAAAGAAAAAAACCCCAGTTTCTGGGGAGAAAAACCTTGCTATCTACGCCTGAGACCGACTAACTCAGCCACTGAGTGGAAAAAGGCCATTAAAGTTCCTCGCGTCATCGACGGGATTCGAACCCGGGCCTTTTTCACCCGGTGTGGGGTGGACGGTGACGATACCACTGTGCTACCGGCACAGACTGTTAGAAAGAATAGAACAAAATCCAGGAATTTCGACAATGAGAGTTGCTCTGCAAGAGCGTGTACTGAGTCATAGCAGTGTGTGGCGAATTTTACGTCGCCAATTCCACAGGGCTCCCATAGTCAGTGGCGGATCTTAACAGAAAATGTGCATTATCTCGAAAACTGTTCATTTGCAGCCCGATGTTCACTGTGACTTTTTTGCTTATTTTAATTTGTACTTTTCGCCTTTAAATTATTGACCATCATTTTTGAAACACCCTGTATAGTCCGTTGGAAGTTGGTTGCGAAACGTCTGTGTGGGTAGCATAGTGGTATCATCACCATCGTCGCCGTGGGGTTGGGAGAGGCCCAGGTTCGAATCCCGTCGATGATGCAAGGAACTTTAGTAGGCGTTTTTCCCTCCATGGCAGAGTTAGTCGATCTCAGGCGTAGATAGCAAGGTTTTTTTTCCCTCTTGCTATCCATTTTGATGGACGAAAAACAGACAAATCGACCAGAGAACATACTCAATTTTCAGACATTACATAAATGGGTATATAGAAGAAATCCTTGGTAACTCTAATAAAATAATTTGAGTCCAGTTGGAAATGTTTTCACCTGTGGCCGCAGCAACCTCAAGAGACAGCTGATGGCAGGTCATCGTAGAGTTCTGTTTTGCTGTTACAACTAGAAGGCAGTCTGCTCTCTTTGACGTAGTTCTTGGCGACCTTGGCCAGCTCTTCTTGTAACGGTTCCTGTCTCCTGAAACTCGTTCCATAGTACCGAGACATCACTGCGGAACACATTAAGCCAGCCTGCCACCTCTGCCTGCGACTGCCCTGCTTCAAGTCTACCAACGGCCCGACATCTCAAAGAATCATATAAACCAGCGTTATTCAACCGGGGGTACGCGAGAGATTAACAAGAAACAAAAATATTATGAAACAATTGAAACGTATTTTTTTAATTAACCATATTCTGTAGTAATTACACTATTACCATTATTAAGCTAAGTCATGATTCATCAGAATTGATGATTTATCCAATTTTTTACTTAAGCGTGTTTTGTGTTGTAGTAAAATATAGTAGACAAAAATAAGAAAGTGGTTCTTAGGGGATACACGCACAAAAAATGTTGAGAAACACTGATCTAAACGACGATGCCTTGCCATCCTGAGTACTGGAGTTGTGGCTTTCCTGCTGAGAAAGCCAAAAAACGGGAATGAGGTGATGTGGTCGCAAACCTTGTTTTTACAGGTATAAATAATTGGCATAATGTGCGGCTCTGTAAGGTGGTAGATCAATTTCTATTGGATACTCGGAATTTGCATGCCAGGATGACTATTATATAAAATTCGCCTTCGGAGACGCTGTTTACAATAAAATATTCATGAAATATATTGTGCTCTGTTAATTTTGTCGAGTATGAGCTTGGCACACCCAGGGCCCTGAGCTGGATATCATCATTCTTCTCTTTCTTGGTGATTCCCTTCTATTTCTGGCGTTTTTTTTTTTTTTTTCTCTCTCAGGGTAACTCCGATTTTTTTTTTTTTTTTTTTTTTTTTTTTTGACTGGTGCAGCAAAAGCCTCATGCTTCCTTCCACCATCCACCATATGGTTAATAATATATATATATTTTTTTTTTCAACACTGATCCGGGAATAGTTATACAGTAGGACGTGAACTTTCCTTAGCAATGCAGTAGGACTGACAGAACAGCCAATAGGATTTTTTTCAATGATATTCTTGCATATGAATTTTTCCAATAGAGATAAAAAGGTAATTATTCCATTGTCCAAATCCAGTGGGGTAGCCAAGATTTTTTTCCAGCAGGTACATTCACAAAAAAAAAGGCGCCAATTGCCTAATGCTAAAAAAAGCATCACAATACCAGATTTTGGTGTCGAGGGTACAATGTGCTTGCTAACTCTACCCTAGCCACGCCTGTGTCCAAATCGATTGTCATACCACACCTTGAATACAGTATTCTTGTCTGGCAAGTTCATTTCAGGTAGAATACCAACTTGCTTTTAAAGATATGAAGGAGTGGGACAAAACTATTTATCGGTATGCAGGGATATTCTTAAAAGAGGGCCCATCCAGTTGTCCGTGCTACAAAGTCTGAAACCAAATACCTCTGAGGATCTGCGGGAGGAGGCTGCTGGAACGAGTGCAGAGAAGGCAACGAGATTGGTGAGGGGAACAAAGGGGTGTTCTTACAAAGAAAGGCATCTGTTCTGCAAATTGCAGCGTCTGGAGACTAGGCACCTGAGATGCGATCTGACAGGGATGTGAAATCCTTTTATAGATTGAGCAAGATCATGCTGAATGGATTCTTCCTCTAGCTCAGAGAATACGCATGAGAGGGCATAAATTCTAATTGAGGAATTACAGTTGCAGAATAGATGTGCAGAAGTTTGCCTTTAGCCAGCGAGTGCTTGATTGCTAGAACAAACTTCCATCTGTATTGTGGAAGTTCGTGGCTTAATAAATTCAAGGAAGTACTAAAGAACTAGACAAACTACTGCAGGGAATGAATCGGTTAAATGGGAAGTGTGTGTATATCCGCTTTATCACCCATAACTTGGTAAACCTCCTATATGGTCTTTTTTGGATTACAGTACGTTAAGTTAAATACTTAAATATTTTTATGTATTAATTTAGATTATCTATATAATATCGGTGTAAATACACCATAGTTTACCCATAAGTTTAACTACACAAGTAGTGTAACGGCATCGTTTGATTTTTATCTCATATTGTGGCTACCTTCACAACGAGATACCAGGTATTGCACTACTTCGAATAAATAGCACTTCTCTAGTAGATGAGACTACTGTTGTTTATTCTCAGTGGGTGCCACACCCCAGACGCGCTTCGGAGCTTGCTGGCTCACTCATCAGTGAGTGGGCAGGTACCCT
Source organism: Mastigoproctus giganteus (assembly GCF_048544385.1). Taxonomy (NCBI): domain Eukaryota; kingdom Metazoa; phylum Arthropoda; class Arachnida; order Uropygi; family Thelyphonidae; genus Mastigoproctus; species Mastigoproctus giganteus. The sequence goes on along the minus strand of NC_143582.1, from coordinate 202,125,039 downwards.
GATAATGCAGACATGTGAAGGTAGCCACAATATGAGATAAAAATTAAACGATGCCGTTACACTACTTAAGTAGTTAAACTTATGGGTAAACTATGGAGTATTTACACAGAAATTATATAGTTAATTTCAACCCATAACGTATTATGCCTTGTGCAATTAGTCATCAACTAATTTAGATTATAAATTTTCCTATTCTGTTGTTGAAAGTTCAAAAATTGCATGTCTCTACGTTCAAAATATTCTGGAACATAACCCTCTTTCCCTATTACTTTAGGTATTTCACAGTTTTTGCCAATCGCAAAGGCGAAGGTTTCTTTGACCTTGAACATGCGATTGGTGAGGGATTCCTGTAGTTAATACGAGGGGCATTCAAAAAATAAGTTACACCTGCCGCCATCTCTTGGTATAATTGCGCAACAAATGTGGCACCTGCACGGAATGGAGTTCATTTCGTGCGCCTCCTGGTAGGTGAGTTTTGTTGTGGTAGTGGTAACAATTGTGTAGGAGCAAGCGTTCATATTGGAACGTCAGCTAAAATCTTACTCCAAGTTCCAGGTACGCGGAACAGTACGATTTTTGTAAGCGAAACGTCTGAATTGTTCCGAGATTCATCTTGAAATAACGGCGGCATGGGGAAAATGCAATGTCGCGTCCAGCCATAGTGAAGTGGTGCCAGCAGTTTGAGAGTGGTCGCACAGAAATGACAGATGCTGATCGAAAAGGAAGACCATCAACGTCGACCACTGCAGGCAACGTGATGCAGATCGCAGAAATGGCAAAGGAGTTGCATATTTTGAGAGGCAATATTCATTCCATCGTCCGTGAACATCTTGACTATCGCAAATTATGTGCGTGACGGGTTCCTCGTTCAGTGACAGATGAACCCAAAGGTCAACGTTTTTTGTCTTCTCTAACCTTCCTTCAACGCTATACCCACAATTCTGTGGAAAGCCATGATTTCTTACGCCGCATCATCACTGGCGATGAAATGTGGGTGGACTATTTCACCCCACAAACGAAGAGAGCGTCTATGGAATGGAGACACACAACATCGCCTGTGGCGAAGATATTCAAAGTTGCACCATCAGCAGGAAGGGTCATGGCCACTGTGTTTTTGGACTGTGAAGGAGCTGTTTACACGGAATTTATGGCAAAAGGCACAACGATTAATGCTGCTTCATACTTTTTTATACGGAATTTATGGCAAAAGGCACAACGATTAATGCTGCTTCATACTGCCAAACATTACGATCTTTATGAAGAGCCATGAAAAACAAGAGCCTGGAAAGTAAAGCAAAGGTGTTGTTGTCATTCAGGACAACGCCACGCCACACAGTGCACGCACAACGCGACACTTGCTCCAAAGTTTTGGATGGGAGCTATGGCAACATCCACCATACACGATCTTTCGCCTTGTGACTATCACATCCTCGGCAAGCTGAACGAACATGTAGGGGGACAACGATTTTCAAACAGCAGTTCGACGGTTGCTGAATGACTAAGGAATGGATTTCTATCATCAGGGAATCGAACATTTAGTCACATATTCCGAGAAGTGTTTACACCAACTCGATGACTATATGGAAAAGGCGTGGTATGTATGTTCGTTCTATTGCATAATGTTACATATCTCAATAAATGTCTCTTGGGGTAAATGTCAAGTGTAACTTATTTTTTGAATTACCCTCGTAAACAATTGAAGGCTCCTGACATATGTTTTAAACACATGCCAGGCCACCTTTTAACTGCTAGTTAATAGTAATTACCCTTTCCTAGCCTTCAGGAAGAAGATGCAGTGAACATCACTGAATGGTGATCACCCCTCGATATTGAGCATCCAATTAAACAATTACTGTGAACCCAGTACAACAATCACTGATAACAATTATTTCCTTTTTTATGTCTACCGTCTGTTGGTAGAAACTCTCCATACCAGCAGTCCTTTTCAGTACCGAATCTTAATATAAACTGACTTTTGGTTATGTGGCTACAGGTGTACAGATGTAATCCGAGATCTCGGTATTTTTAAAGATGATTTAACCAGAGAATGTTTTTTCTTCGGTTTTACCCATGTAGAGTGTTTATGTTGAGAAAGTTGCAAATTCTGTTGTTTTCTGTCATCAGTAAGGGCAATATATTTATCATATTAGGGTTACCGGAGAACAATTTCATCCAACCAAGGGCATTAGATCCATAAATTGTGGGTGTCCTCGTCGGTTTGTCAGTTTTTCTGAGGAAAAATTCGATTTTCCGGGAGAAAAACCTTGCAATCGTCGCCTGAGGTCGATTAACTCAGTCACATGATGAAAAACAGTCCATAAAGGTTCCTAGCGTCATTGACATGATACTAACCCAGGACTGTGCCACCAGGTGTCTGGACGCCGGTGATTATAACCACTTGCTACCCTTGAGAGTAGCAGGTGATAATAATCACCGTGGTTATGGTACTAGACACATTCAACAGTTGCTGCTTTGTTCTGGATCTTATCTCATTGACATTGATTTATATATCAAATTCCCTTCGATGATATTTGAGACTAAATAAAATTTTAATTTCATAAGAAAAACCACATAATTTGCAGAATTGTAGAATATTGTAGAAAATGCTATTATTCACGAGAGATGCTCAACTTTGCTGTTAAAATGATGATTGGCATTATTTTCGAACCAGACTTCTGGGCTATCCGCGAATGGAGGATTCCAGCTCCAAGCCTTAGGGTCAACCCAGTTCTTCAGTCCACCTCAAGCCGGTTAAAGTTATCTGATTTGTGCCTACGCACGCAAATGGTCTGCGTGGGGAGCACAGTGATATCGTTATCGTCCTTCCCACACCGGGTTGAAAAGGCCCTGGTTCGAATCCCGTCGATGACGCGAGGAACTTTAATGGGCTTTTTTTCACTCTGTGGCCGAGTTAGTTGATCTTAGTTATTCTGGGTGATTCTAACAAAACAATTTGAAATTTTAACCAAGCAAATGCTGCAGCACATACACTTCTTGAACGGCAACCGCTGCTAGTTCGCAGTACGATAAAAAATATAGTCAGAACTTACCTCATCGGCTTCCTTCTCAGACCCACGTCACAGGGTATTAGAACTTGTTTCCGAGGACCTCTTCATCACTGCCATGGATCCATCACCCCAGTGTTCCGACCTTTCTGCGCCTGCTCGGAACTATAAAAGGACTTCTCTCCTCCCCGGAAAAAAATCTTGTTGCCAACACGCCGTTGTATATATATTTTCATATATGAAATAGTCAATTTTGTGCTCCAATCTTTAACCATACGCTTGAATAATTAGTAATAATACTGTTTTCTTTTTTCATCAATGTTTATTATATTGTGCTGTCCTTTCATACGGACTCCTGACTTGTACCTGTGAAGGGTGTTGTGTACGACGTGTGCCTCATGTATACAAGAAAGAGTTCTTCTTCTTCTAATATTATTGTTCTTGTGATTTTTTTTAAGTTAATTTTTTGTTGGACTTTTGGAACATCAACCATTGGCTATGAACTTGGATTATATTATTATGTATAAGATATCGACTCTACGCTCAAATTATATTTAAGATTTTGGATTACACTCAAGTTATATTTATAATTTTAGCCTATCAGAATACTGAATTTTCCTCCAGGCCTCGAACAACTTTGCAAATTTCCTGAATACCTTATAGTAAAGTGACTATAGAGTGCCATTAAGTATCATCGCCACTCTTTTATGATGTCGATGGAACGGAAACTCTAACAGGTTCTGATAATGGTCAATACTACCACACTGTTTTATCAATTAAAATTTTGGTGTAGTTTTAATCAATAATTTGGTGCACTTTTAATCAATAGGCAGTAGGATACAACACCTTAGGGTTTTGAAATATGAATATTATACTGCTGCCGTTTTGAAAATAACTTCATTAATCCTAACGAGTCATTGATTTTCTTCTATAGAAGCATTTCTGTTACGGATTTTGCTCCTGAGATTTTTCGTGTGAAATTAACGGACTGACCATATCTGTCGCGCCCTCGTAGGTAGCACAATTGGTAGAATCGCCGTCCTTCCCATACTGGATAGAAAAGAATCGAGTTCGAGGCCGTCTATGACGTGAGAAATTTGTATGAGGCTTTTGCACAAAGCGGCTGAGTTAGTCGGTCTCTGGAGAGCTTCGCATGGTTTTTCCTCCTGAAATTCGGGGTTTTCGTTTAGTAAACAAAAAATCGACGACAGAACAGACACAGAGCAATATGGCCTTAGTTGTTGATGCTCCTAAAACTCTACAACATTATGTACATATCTATTACATTGACATTCTCTGTCTTGTGCATTGATTTAGATGAAGGGGTACATTCTTTGCGCTGTATTTCAGCATGATTACTTTTTACAGTACTTTATGAATTTTAACAGAGTGTTGACCCTTTCCACGGTGTGCTTCCAATCATTTAATAAAGTGAAGTTTCCACCATGTTAGGGCCACCGACGCACTAACTAATCTGCTCATGTGTAATATAACCATAAATTGCACGTGTTCTCTGATCCAATTGCTTGTTTTTCTGGACGAAAAACAGAGTTTCCGGGGAAAACATTACTCTCCACTCGTGCGACTGACTAATTCAGCCACGCAGTGTAAAGTTTCTATAGAAGTTTCTATCGTATTGACGGAATTCGAACCTGGTGCCTTTTTCACCCAGTGTTGAGAGAACAGTGAGTATAACCTCTGTGCTACTCATCTATACTCGTATAATCACTTAATAGGTGTTCACTGTGCAACAATGATTCCGATAATGTCCACCTACTCTATTCACCCCACTCTTTCATGTTTCGCATTAGGAAAAAGCTGTCTCTTGTGCTGTACAGTCACGAACAGTACCTGTATAGGTTCTTTTTAGGACTCCTCACTCCTAACCACGAATTGGGCATCAAACCCCTGGACCACTATCTAAATGCAATTCCTCGATTTTTGCTGAAAATAAACTTGCCTGCCTCGAAGTGAACAACAACCATTTTTGCTCCCTTGGTTGTGATTTTGAAAATTTTTATTCCCTCTCACGTTCCTGTAAAACTGCAGGCAATAAATCTGAAGGCAAGTGAGTAATATTTGTTCTCAGAGACTACTAAGCAGAGGCGTAACTAGAGTATGGTGAATAATTCTTCCCTGTCGCTGATTCACTGTAAGAGCCGAATGGAGTTCAAATTTAGAATAACTGAATTTATAACTTATTTAAAAAGTATAACAATAAATATTATCTAAATTAGTTAGGTGATATATTAAAAAGGATGACATTAAAAGGTCAATCAGCTATTTGTTTAAAAAATGAGACTCACTCCTATGGTGTAACAGACTTCCATCTTTTGTGGTGGAAGTTGATAGCTTAAACAAATTTAAGGCTGAGCTGGACAAGCATTTGGAACGAATGGAGGGTGAAATGAGAGGTTTTTTTTTTTTTTTTTTTTTTTTTCGGATGATGCTGCATAAGCTTACTTTATTGCATCGTATGCCTCTACTAATGCTAATCCTAATGTGTTGGCAACATTCAGAAAAAAGCAGTAGAAAAGAAGTTGTTCGATGTGTACTGCCATGCGATGTATAAAATCAGTTTGCAAAGTTGTAATATAGCAAAAGCTATCTGCTGAAAGTAGTACAATACCAGCGAAACCCCCTCACAGAGGCAAGTTTGTTCTACTGTCAGGATTAAGATTTAAACTGCATGGTAATGCAGTTTAAATGCTGCTGCCCCTGAAAACAGAAAAGAAGAGATAGACCATTATACAATGTTTACAGATGTAAATAAGTTCAGTTGTTTGCACTTAATATTTATTGAAATGTGCTCTTGTAAAATAGGTATAACTCGCTCAAATTCGGCAATTTTAACAATCTTTGGGAGTACTGGAGTTTAAAGAGTTACTGTATTTGCTGCTCTCGGCTTGAGTAATTTTTTAATGAAAATCACAAAACTACTTTTGAGAGAAAACTGCTATCCGAGAAAGATTCACTTGGCCACGATTCACAAAAGAGGAAAATGTGGATAAACAACAGTATATTGTAACAAAATGTCATATTTTACTTCTACGTATATTGTTAATTGCCTGCTTAGTTTTGAGTTGTACTTGTATTTTATGTCGAACCTTAGATGAGAGAACGAATTAATGAAAACACTGCAATTTGTAAACGTTGTTATCAGTGATGCATATACAAATTCTGGACCCCTGATAAATTTGCGACCAATCCCCGTACTCTTAAAAATTCATATGATATTAGCTGTCAATTCCCCGTATTTTCGCGTCTCCCCGCTGCGATCCAATAGTATGGTAGCAGGACGACCCCAGATGGAGGCTAAAGAAGCTATAGCTCCCCTTTGAGATTAAAATAATTGGGATTTTTTGCCCATAATGATTAAAGATTAATGATACCCCGGAACTTTAGCCTTCCTATAAATGCTGTAGTCCCAATCTTTAGAAAATCCTGGAACCACTCCTAAGGCTCTCGTGGGTAGCACAGTTGGTAGAATCGCTTCCTCTCCATACTGGGCTGAAAAGACCTGAGTTCGAGTCCCGTCGACGACGAGAGGAATTTTTATGGGCCTTTTTCACAACATGGCTGAGTTAGTTGTTCTCAGTCGAGGGTATTATGGTGCTTTTCTCCCGGAAATTCGGGTTTTCGTCTAGAAAACAGAAAATCGACCACAGAACACATGCAAATTACCGACAGTATACACGGAGCAATATGGCTTTAGTTGCTGATGCACCTAAAACCCTACTACACTGAGGGGACAGAAATCATGGGATACCTACCAAGTAACGGGTAGGCCAACCTTTCGCCCGGATAAGGACAGTCACATGACGAGGCATTAAGTCCACTAGTTCACGAAAGCGTTCCACCATGCTTGCTGCACCGCTGTCCAAAATTCTGTCTCATTCCTGGGTGGAGGATCCAAAGCTCGAACGGACCTTTCCACATCAACCCAAAGATGCTTCGCAGGGTTCATGTCCGGTGAATGGAAAGGCATTCCATGGTGATAAAATCTGTGGAATGCTCTTCGAACCATGTTCTAGTCAACACGGCTCCATGAGGAGGCGCATTATCCTGCTGGAAGAGTCCAGTGCCGTATGGGTGTACGATGACATTGAAGGGATGCAGCTGGTCTGTAAAGATGGACACGTAACCTGGACTCTTCAGAGATGCGTCTAGACGCACCAGAGATCCCAACGTGTGCCAGTTGAACACTCCTCCAGACCATTACCGATTGTCCACCTGTCTGAACAGTTCCTTGTTGATATGATGGGTGCATATCGTTGTGTGGTTTCCTCTAGATACGCACCCTTCCGTCCGCGCAAAATAACTGGAAACCGGACTCATCGGACTAGGAGTCCTGTCTCCAATCATCCAAGGTCCAGTGCTAATGTTCTTTAGAATAGCTGAGGCGTACAGTGCTGTTTCGTGGTGTTAGTAATGGGATTCTGGTGGATCGGCGGCTCCCATAACCTATTGCAGCTAATGATCGCCTAATGGTTCCTAGTGGAGACGTTTCTGGCCGATTTCAATGAGGGCGGTCGGCGATGATTTGTGCTACTGTCGCTCTTCGGTTATTATTATTATTAGTCATATAGTACATCTTATGCTGCACTGGTCAAAAATTTTTTTTTGAATTACCCTGAGAGAGAAAGACAGAGAGAGAGAGAGAGAGAGAGAGAGAGAGAGAGAGAGAGAGAGAGAGAGAGAGGGGGGGGGGAAATCACCAAGAAAGAGAAGAATGATGATATCCAGCTCAGGGCCCTGGGTGTGCCAAGCCCATACTCACCAGATGTGAGCCGCTGTGGTTGGCTGAAACAATGCGAGACACACGTCGACGGTCACGTTCATCCACCACCTTTCGCCGCCCACAGCGCTGTCCACGATGAAATGTTATTCCGAAAATGACGTATTCCCGATATACTCTTTATACTGTCGAACGGAGATAGTGCAATTTCTGTACCACCTCGGCGCTAGAGTACCCATGTGTCGGGCACCCACTGTCATTCCTCTTTCAAAGTCAGTTAAATCACGAAGTTTATCCATACTGACATCGAATTACGGTATACGTGAATGCAGTGTACCTATACACCTGCTAAGCGGTGAGTTCGTCCATTAGCGAGAGGGGGTGACAGCGTCGAGTTGCCAAGGAACCAGGTATCCCATGAATTTTGTGCTTTCAGTGTACAACACCAACCCTCTTAAATGATAGTGTTTAGATAGCCACGAATTTGTTAATAACATGAAAAAGTGAAAGTTTTGGTCACTATGACAGTATTTCAAAAATGCGGGCATATTTCTATATCGAAAAATTGGCTAACCATTCCGTTTTATTTTGAGATATGTTATCAAAATGTCAAGCTTTCAGCAGAACCGATATCATGATACAAAGTTCGTTTTATTGATCGTATCACGTGGAATTGCCCTTTTGTTTGGGTACTTCCTGTAAGTTAAGTGTAGATTTATATTTATTTAATTTTTGCTTTTTATTTTCATTTTTCGTGTTGCATGTGAATAAAATTACAATTGCTGCTTAACGAAACGTTTGCAACCAAATAGTGTTTTCTTTTTTAAGTGTTTATAAAATATTTAATAGCGTTAATTATGTCTTAATTTTTTTATTATTTTATTTTTAAATTTAAATTTATTTTTATTTGCATCTTTTAAAATATTTCCTCTACGTATGAAGATGCACACTGAAAAATACCGTAGTTCAAGTACCGAGTATTAGGAGTGGTCAAGTGCGTGGCGCTAGAGATTGGTTTTCTGTTATGCTACTTTTAGTAATGTTGTTGATTGATACTGGGTGTATATATGCATTCTAAGAATTTTGGGCAGGTTGGTTGTCGTTCTTAACCACTTATATATGAAACAAATTAAGTGAAAGTAAAGTTTGTTTTAAATCATGGAATACATATGGATTTCGTCTAAAACCACCATTGAGAAGATACATGCGCTTGATGTCCAATATGAGCCCGAGCAGTGATATAGTTATAAATTGTGATATTTCAGTTTCTTAATTGGAATTAAGTTAGAAAAATCAGGGTAAGTATTAATTCTATCCATATCATTTTAACGTTAGTGGCTTTTTTAATCATGACATGGTCAGACTGCAGAGTTCAGCACTAATTACAGTATTATATAGCAGTATTATATGCGTTTGTGCTTAATGCATTGCTTAGTTGAGTGAAGGCCATTGCTTGTTATTTTTATCTGTCATTCGTGCATCAGGCTTCGTTTACGTAAATGCAAATAAAGGTCACTTATGAGACTTATTATTAAGTTAAATTTCTTAGAATATTTGTAGTTATACAGTGATACTCGTTAATAGGATTTATGAAAAGAGTTCATGCAGTTGAATCATGTCTTTGATGGTTACCAACATTTTGTTGACTAACACTATTGACTCAACACAGTTTGTAAAAAAACAAGACAAAACTGTCTTACGAAAGTCATTTCAATCTTTTTTTTTTTTTTTTTTTTTTTGCCGCACCACGTTATTATAGTAGATAAATTACTGGGACTGGATTTGAGATTGATGGAGAAAGGTACAACTTAAACCCCACTCATTACTAATTAAAAAACATATCTTTTTATGTTGCATGTAGTTTTTATTGTGAAGGGAAGCCTCTCATTTTGCAATTGTCAGGAAATTCTGCCTTGTCACAAATTGTGTATGTAGTCAATACATGCAGCTTACTTTGTCTACCCTTTAATCCCAATTCATCTATCCCTTTAATCAAAATTTAAAAACACAGTACACTTAATAGCAGTTCAATGGTTTTGATTTTGAAAAGAAGATTGAAACATTTCCCTAAAAATTAGTATTTATGAAATGCCATTTATAAGCATAATATGAAGACATTTATAAGCATAACATTATAAGACATTTATAAGCATAATATGAAACATTGCCCTCAAACATAAGCTGTAGTTATTTTTCGTGATGTATAGATTGCCAAGTTTTAGTAGTAGTATGGATTTTCAAAAAAAAAAAAGGTGGTGGGGACAATGTGTGATTGTTCTATAATATTGGCCATAGAAAATGCTAATTTATATTGAAAGTCGTTCATGTTAATTGGAAAGTAGAATTTGAAAATGTACCTCAGTGTATAGATAAATGGTTGTGTTGGTAATAAAAATAAAAAATTAAGATAATCTAAATTAAAATCCTTATGCAATTTGACACCATTAGGTACTGTAGAGTACTCACTACATAAACAAAATACATTGGAAGTGAATTGCATATTTTATTAATTTCATTTTAGTCTCTTATATTTATCATTTACATCAGATGATCTGGAGAGTTGCACATTTTAAAATATATCAGAGGATCAGAAATAACACTTTTAAAGAAGCCAACCATGCCTTTTTGGAAGAAAAATTAAGAAAATTATTTTTTCTTTTAACTTTTAAATGCTACTCTCTGAATAGTTAAAACATTTACAGTGAGCTGAACATTGTAAATGCTGTTTCTGTGTAAGCTGTTTCTTATGTATATGTATATTTTCATTCTATGTAAAAAAAAAAAAAGTAAAGTGCAGCCATTATCAACCCACTGCAGGATGGAAGCCTCCTCAACAATTCATGCTGAGGGAAATGGACCATAATCTGCCACGCTGGTCCAGTGCGGGTTGGCAGATCGACCGTATTCAGCAGGCAGGGGCTTGAACCCCGGTCTACTCAAAGAGCGTGTGCTACTGCACTCCCGCTCCTGCCCACTTGGCTACCTCATTCTATGAGGATGTGCCAAATGAAAACAAGATTTCATTTGTCTAAATTTAAAGTATGCCTTTCCATGGATATAAATTTAAGGATGGTACTAATGATTCTACTGAACAATAGGGCATGCACAGAGAGTTTTGTACAGAGGCAGTCCTCCATGACATAGTGGTTTTGCCACTTGTCCCTCATTCTGAAAGGGCTAGATTCAATTTCTAGTTTCCTCTTCAACCGAGGCTGTAGTTAGCTGATCCCAGGTGGAGGGATTGGGGGTTTGCTACCATGAGTTGTTATTCTGGGTTTTTCAGTCCACACAATACATAAATCAGCCTGTGAATACACACTTTTACAGAGAACACACAATGGTGCTGTATGGTCTGAGTTGCTGATGTGCCTAAAACCCTACAACAGCAGCACCAGTAGTGATGATACGATGTTCACAGTTGGGCATATTCAAGCTGTCACAGCAGTGTTGGTCAGTTTCTTAGACTGGAGGGCATCTTTCCATTGGAAATTCAGTCATATGAAAAAAAGTGTATTTTGGCAACTGTATGTCATGACTACAAGTATATGAAAAAGCAGATCATTACTGTGAAGAAAGAAAAACTCAGTAGAATGACTCTTGCTCAAGTTGTTGGAAAACAAAACATCTGTCAAGATAAAATCATCTTGACAGATTGACGTGTAATAGTTGACGATGTGCCCGAAGAGGTGAATTTCAGTTGTGCATTTGCATACTGTAATCTACCTATCCGCGACAGATTTACACTACAGGAACATATATGCACAAAGTGGGTTCCCAAGTGCCTCAACAAGGAACAGAAATGTTTGCAAAAAAAATTTGGTCTACAGCATCTAATATCATATGACGAGAAAGAAAGTGACTTCTTGAATTATATAGTAACTGTGGTTAGGACATGATGCAAACATTTTTAAATAAAGAGTCAGTCATCACCACAACCAAATAGGTTTATGACTTTTTGAAGTACTGGAAAGGTTATGTTCTTACTATTCTTTTATTCTCAGTGACTGTTGCTCGACCACACCATGGCAACCAAACTGAGAGCTGCACTGGGAAGTGATTGGGTGAACAAGCAGACGATGTTGCCTTGCAATTATCATTAGCAGTGCCAAATGATTCAAGAAAGCAAGCTTATACAGCATCAGCCAAAAAAAAACATCACAACACCTCCCATTTCACCTGTTCGTTCCCTCCAATAGTCTGTCTGGTTCTTATGTTTTTGGAAGACTGAGAAATTATCTGGCAGAACATTGATTCCACATGGATGATGAAGTGATGAAAACCATCAAACAGTGGTTCCAACAGCAAGCAAAAGATTTTGATGAGTAGAGTTATTAAAAAGCTGGCATACAGATGAAATAAGTGCCTAAAGTGTGTTGATTTTTTTTGAAAAAGTAAAAAAAAGCAGTGTGTTCATTTGACTCATTCTTGTAGTAGTTAGTCATCACATTTACAGAAATAATTACGACAGAAACTCGCATCTTTAATAATGTTTATATTTCATTTCATATTCACAGCAAAGAAAGTTGGTTTATCAGCGTACTTTGGGACCTTGAATTTTACTAAGATACCCTGAATTATTTTTCAAATGTTTAAAATTTTTTTTTTGTTATTATTTTATAATTTTTAGGAATAGAATTAGTGTTATGCTTTGGTTTTTGTTATTCATAGTTTACGATTAAAAATTTGTCATGTATGCATAGTTCAGTGCACATAAATAAAACCTTATTTCATATTATATGTACCAGTAGCAGCACCATTAACCATGAGTGACAGGTAGCAGTGCAGTGTGTCATTAGTTACTTTTCATGCTTGATTGGTTTTCATGAGTTCCTGATCAGATCTCAGTAGATTTCAGTTAGAGGTTAAGCAGAGGTGTTTTTTTTTTTTTTTTTTTTCCTGGGTTCAAGTTGAAGGCACATTATATAATGAAGATTTATGTATTCTTTATTTTATATTTTGTGGTATAAAAATGAGTTTTTCTAGCTTTATCAGAATTTTAAGTTAAATGATACGATATACATAGCTGTGTATTATTTTAAAATGAAACCAAAATGGAAATATATTCCAAACATTGGACACTTGCTGACATACAACTCTGATTTTCAATAATGTCATCTGTGACTTCAGAGGAAACTATGCAGTCATTCACAGAAGTAAACAGTTCCAGAATTTTGTGGAACTGTTAGTCACATATCATGTTATTGTTGGAATAAACAAACTACCATCTGGTGTTGTGGAAAAGGGTAGTTTGAATGAGTTTAAGAAAGAATTAGGCAGCATAGTATTAGAGGAAATGGAGAGAAAGTGTTTTTTTTTTTTTTTTTTTTGGTATAAGCTTGCTTCCTTGCATCATTTTCTGCAACCACCACTACTACTATTAATAATAATAATAATTTGCTCAAGTCCTTTTCTTGTATCGACAGAATTAATATTAATAGGAAATATACTTTTTGCAAAGTTAAACACCGACTGCTTTTAACAATACTCCCCTCCACCTATAGAATTACCAATTTGTGTATTGGACCTGAATAGAATAATTGTTTAAATAAAAAATAAATTCATGCTGACTGTTTTAATAGCCTCTTTTTTTGTTTCATCGATATAGATCTGAGAACCAGATTTTCTACACTGGTGTTCAAAGAAAGTGCATCACCCCTTAAAATTGTAATTGTCTTCTGAATAACATAAGTATATGGCAATATTTCTTACAGGCTGCATCAGATAAGATTGACACGTGCAGGTGATGATGTATTATTGCATTTGATGTTACTTTCAGCTATATAAGTACGCTCTGCAAGAGTTGCAGTCAATCATCCCTTTCTTGTATCAGGATGGCGAGTTACGTGCAGTTGACGCCACGAAGAAAGAGTGCTATTGTTGCTTTATGTGAGGAAGGATGTTCTTCCCGTCATATATGCTTATAGAGTGTCTTGTAATCATTCGACAGTGAGTAGATTTCTTTCCAAATTCAAGAATACTGGGTCTGCTGTTAGGAAAAAAGGAACCAGATGCAACCAAGTTTCTATGCCAAAACAGGACCGCGTTTTGAAGCACTTATGCCTTAAAAACTGTAAAGCTTTGTTGTCTGAGCTAGAATGGGAAGAACATACAGGAGTGGTAGCAAGTGCAGTAACAGTCAGAAGATGCTTTTTCAAAGGGGCACCTCCATAGCCAGGTGGGCAGGAGCAGCAGTGCGTAGCACACGCTTCTTGATTAGACCGGGGTTTGAGCCCGTGACCACCGAATACAGAGGATGCGGAAAGGTCAGGCAATGACCACCGCATATCCCCGGAGCAATATGGTCTTAGTTGCTAATGCTCCTAAAAACCAAATAACAACAACAGCTTCTTCAAAAATGGATTTGTTGCCCATTGTCCTATGAAGAAGTCCCTCTGCACACAAAAAATCAAAAAGGCCCGATTAATTTGGTGTATGGAGCATGTCAAATGGACTCCCGAGCAGTGCAAATCAGTTATTTTTCTCGGATTAGAAGAAATTCAACCTGTATGGTTCATGGGAGACAAATGATTCGCCGTAGACGTCGTGAAGAATACTATCCAGACTGTATGGTGTCTACAGTGAACTCCACTGACCAAATGATATGGGGCTGCATTTCGTATCGCAGAGTAGATCACCTGCAGTTTATAAAAGGTTCCGTAAATGTCAATGGATACCTGGCTATATTGGAAGGCAAATTGCTGCCAACCATTAGAGATCATTTCAACCTGCCAGGTAACTGCATCTTTCAGAATGACTCTGCTCCTTGTCATCGGGCGAAAAGTGTAAGTAGGCACTTCTGTAGTTACTTTAGCTTCATTTCTGCATCAGAGGTTCGACAGTAATGTGTTTAAAATTATTACAGGTGAAAAAATGGTTGGAAGAACAGTCCGTTACAACTCTTAGCTGGCCAGGAAACAGCCAGGACCTGAATCCTATAGAGAACAGTTGACATCGTGTGGAATCTGCAGTTTCCAGAAAGAAACCAAAGACCATTTGTGAACTTCAGGAAGCCATAATTCGTGTTTGGAACCACGAACTATCAGTTAATTGTCTTCAGAAATTGATCTTGTCAGTGCCTCAACAGTGTGCTGTTATCATCAGGGCCAGAAGCAGTTCAACTAAATATTAGTTTGCACCTGGTGAACTTTTCATTTTGTTTTCCATTTAAAATGATGAACTGAAGCAAATTGAGGGCTTCTGATAACATTTCAGCCATAATTGTCGTGTTTACCAAAACTGTTGTATAAAGGTTGCAAATGGTCATTTTGGAATGTTTTGAGAGCACCTGTCTTATTACTTAGCTTTGCCTTAACTATTAAGAAATATCTTTTGTTTATATTTCTATTTGTGATGCTAGTCATTAATGTAACATACCATTGTGAAAAAGGGTTAGAAATGTGAAATTCCTAGGTGATGCACTCTTTTTGAACACGTGTGTGTGTGCGAGTGTGAGTAGTAATAATACGTGGAAGTAGCTGATGATAATAGTAACTGTATGGGTGGAAATGTATTAATTAAAGTATGATATATACCAGGATTGGCCAACTTAATTTGTGATGCGATCTACTTTTTTCCTTCAAAATGTGCTGCGATCTACCATCTCAAAAATTTCATTGCACAAGGTGCACAAATCGAGCGATGACTGTATATTTAAAATTCATCGTGATCGACCAAAATTAAATCAGCAATCGACTCGTTGGCCACCCCTGATATATACCAACACCTTGAAGTGCTAAGCTGCTAAAAAAAGTGTTGGTGTAAGTATAATAAAGGAAAAGCAATTTAGTCAAAGTAATAAGTTGAAATATTCATTCTGCAAGGTGTTGACTTATAAGAAGGAAAGGAAAGGACAGTGCAAGTGTAAGATAGAAGGCTGAAAGAATATAAAAAATGCTAATGATTTGAATAATGGAATGATGTAACAATGATAATTATGTATAATACATAATACCAGCATTGACATACATGTAGTTACAATGTGAATATTGGACAAAATTTGCTGTGTAAAGAATAGAATGCTGCTGATAATAATAAGCAATACTTATGGAAGGTCCGGGATGAAAATTAATGAGTAGAATATCATTACTGGGAAGAAAGTTTTGTCAGGGGATCAATTATGATCATCCATTGGGGGCCATAATGTTTCATACATTTCTGCCAGTGTAAATAGATCAAAATAGAAAACTGAATAAAACAAAATACTATGATTTTAAATGTGCATAGGCAAAAAATGGTGGTCCCAACACAGTTGACCTCATGTAAGCAGCTTAAATTACTAATTAAATATCATGCAAAAAGGCATATACCAAAAAATTGTATTCCAGATAAATGGCATAATAGTGTGAAGGGCCAGTTTATATATATATATATATATAAAATAAGTATAAGAAAATGATGTAATATTACTGCAAGGAGGGACATAAGGAGTTAGGTATATAATAACACAGTAATACAAATAATTACACCTTCAAGTACAAAACAGCCATAGAAGAATGTAATGTAAATGGATATAGTTAAAAGTATATTTACTTTTAATTATATCCATTAATAAGAGACATAATTAAAAGTAAAGTTGGATCTCTATATAACAAAATCGATCGTTCCCTTGAAAAAATTTGTTATTATATGTAAATTTCGTCATAAAGAAATATGACCTTTTTAACAATGAAAAATATTGTAAATTCAGAAATGGGAAAGAAGTGGGAATGAATAAATTTTCTAACATTTTTAAAAAATTTATCAATACATATATATTAAGAAATGACTATTTACATGATAACCACAATTTATTAGTACACTTTTAAGAATTGTCATAAAATGTTTGGTTATTTTTTGTTGTACACTGGATTCTACTATACACCATTCATAAAAATGTTCACGTTTGTTTAAACTAAACACTCAGATATATTTTCTGTTACATTTTCTTCCTACTGAAGGCCTCGATGCAAAGTTTCAAATGCTGCCAACATTTGTTTGGAAGGCTTAATATGGCCTTCATTTTCATCCAACTCATTGTCAATATTGTCACTAGTTCTTTAAATATGCTCCAAAATGTTGACGTCACTCGGATATTCAGCTACTCTGACATCATTATCAACTCCTAAAAATTCGTCAAGAACAATTTCTCCACCGATCAAACCTCACTTGGAATTTTTCCTAAGATTTCTCAATGTCTTCTAGTAATTAATCCCACTCATCTATGTTAATTATCATTTAGCAAAACTGCTTTTGCAAAACAATTCTTAATTGATGTTTCTGTCGCATCTTGACGTCACACTTTCTCCAACTCTGATATGCACATCCACAAATCTATAGGTTGGTTGGTTTCTATTGTTAGGATAATTTTTTTTCAGTATGTGCCTTCAGTAGTCCATTTTCAAATTCTTAATAATGCCTTGGTCCATTGGCTGCAATTAAGATGAGTTATTCAGAAGGAAGAAAACAAGCTTCACACTTAAGTTTCGAAATTACTGAGTGAAGGTCGACAGGGCAGTTGTTGACAGTCAATGCTATTTTTTCTGTTTTCTTTCGTAATTTTTCTATCGAAATTCAAAATCCACTGCTCAAAAATTTCGCATGTCATTTGTTGTTTTTTGTTGTAGTTGTAGTCAAAGTTGAAGTTGAATGTTTCAAAGGAGTAAAGTCTAATGACTACTCCTTTGAAACATCAGGGTTATTTACTTTTGCCTATTACCAAAAGCTTCAGTTTTTCATTACTAGCCATATTTGCAACCATTTGCCAACACAAAAAATTAAAAGGGCCCGATTAATTTGGTGTATGCAGCATGTCAAATGGACTCCCGAGCAGTTTGCCGAACATTTTTTAAATGTTCGGCAAACATTTAAAAAATAGACATGTTTCATCAACGTTGAATATGTCTTTGGACTCTTAGTCCTCTATTGTGGCAATTTGTGGTATGGCATTAAGGGCAAGTTGCTGCAATGGATAAAGGGATAGTTGAGTGGGAGATGGCAGTGAGTGGTAATAAATGGACACTGCTTTACATGGACTAATGTTATTAGTGGAATTTCCCAGGGTTCGGTGCTGGGCCCATTGTTGTTTTGTATATTTATCAATGATATCAGTGTTGGTTGACAGGGTTATTAATGACAGTATGCTACTGCAACAGGTTCTAGAAAAGTTAGGCAGATGGGCTGAGAAGTGGCAACTGAAGTTTAACATTGACAAATGCAAAGTACTGCATATGGGTAGCAGTAGCCCAAGAGAAACGTACCAACTATGTGGTACTACACTCAGGGAGGTGGAGAATGAAAAAGACATGGGGGTAATTGTGAAGTCAGATATGAAGTTCTCTGAGCAGTGCAGACTTGCTGCTAGAGCCGCTCATAGAGTTTTGTCAATGATATATAGGAATTTTTGTAGCAGAAACAAAGAGGTGATTATCCCTTTGTATAAGGCAATGGTCAGGCAATTGGGTTGTGTTACGATAGCTAAGAAAAAAAAACAGGTGCATGTATACTTTCGTGTACACCAATCCTAGGAGTTTGGTAAATAAATTTGATGAATTTGAGGTATTGCTCAAAGCATCAAAGGCAGATATTGTTGGGATATCAGAGACATGGTGTCACACAGATATAAGTAATGCAGAACTGGAATTTGGGGAGTACAACGTCTACAGAAAGGATAGGAAGGGAGGAGGGGTTATGCTATTAGTTAAGAAACACATAAAATACAAGGAATTGAAGCCAGTCGACATCGCTGGACAGTGCAGTGTCGAGTCAGTTTGGTGTGACATAAGCATTGGGAGATCAGAATTGAGAGTAGGAGTGTGCTATAGGCCAAATGACTCTGATGAGTATAATAAGAAACTGTACAGGGAAATAGAGTGGGCCAGTAAATCAGAGTCTTATAATGGGGGATTTTAATTTCCCAGATATTGACTGGAATTTGTGGGTTGGTCACTCACACACTAGCAAGGCTTTTGTGGATTTATTGGATGATTGTTTTCTAAATCAGCATGTTCGGGAAGCAACTAGAGGGAGCAATACTCTTGATTTGATTATCAGTAGTGATTCTTCGTGCATTAAGAATCTGCAGATAGAGGAACCACTAGGTGACAGTGATCACAGTGTTCTGAAGTGGGATTTACTCAAGGAGGTAACTACCATCAGGGGTGAAGGGATGGGTTATTGCTTTCGTAAAGGCGACTACAATGGTCTGAGTCAGTATTTAAATTCTATACAGTGGGACTAACTGATGATGTTACCAACAGCAAACTCAAAATGGGAAGCATTCTAAGAACTTATCTTGGAAGCTACTAGGCTTTACATACCAACTAAGAAATATTATTCAAGGTTCAGGCCTAAATGGATGTCAGATGAACTAATGAGACATATGGCAGAGAAGAAAAATGCATGGGATACATATAAATTAACACGTGACACAGAAGCCTATGATAGATATAAGTTGATCTGTAACCAAGTTACAAAGGAGGTTAGGCAGGCGAAGGCAGATTACGAGGAATCTTTGGCAAGCGATGCAAAGAAAAACAGCAAGGAGTTCTTTACTTATGTAAACTCTAGAAGGAAGGGGATGAATCAGATTGGTCCACTTGATATCGATGGTTCAACTGTTCATGATCCTGCTCAGGTAGCTAACAAACTAAATCAATATTTTGCATCTACATTCACACATGAGGAGTTATTCAGGAAGGGAAATGCCATAGATGAAGTAAACACTGGCAGTGAGCTAGATGAACTTGTAATAATTGAGAGTAAAGTGGAGGAGAAATTGTTGAAGATAAATACAAGAAAGGCACCTGGGATGGATGGGATCTATCCAGTTATATTAAAGGAGGCAGCAAAGGAAGTAAGCAATCCGTTAGCCATAATTATGAGAGCTTCCTTGGACTCATGGGACGTACCCACAGACTGGAGATGTGCAAATGTCACCCCAATTCACAAAGGAGGATCAAAGGCTGACACAAGTAATTATAGACCTGTGAGTTTAACTGCTGTTCCAGGAAAATTAATGGAAGCACTGGTTAAAGAAGCACATCTTGACAAGAATTCAGTTATAGCTCAGACACAGCATGGTTTTGTTAAGGGAAGGTCTTGCCTGACTAATTTGATTGGATACTATGATGTAGTCACAAAAGAATTGGATGCAGGGAATAACTTTGATATTATATTATATATTTGGATCTTAGAAAGGCTTTTGATACTGTTGCACATGGAAGACTGCTGCACAAATTGGAGTAGTGTGGCATTGGTGGCAAATTGTTGCTATGGATAAAGGGATGGTTGAGTGGCAGAAGACAGAGAGTGGTAATTAATGGACACTGTTCATCGTGGACTAATGTTATTAGTGGAGTCCCTCGGGGTTCAGTGTTGGGTCCATTGTTGTTTTCTGTATTTATAAATAATATTGATGATGGTATATCAAGCTTAATGTCCAAGTTTGCAGACGATACAAAGGTTGGTAGGGTTGTTAAGGATGCTACTGACGCTGCAACAGGATCTGGAAAGGTTGAGCAGATGGGCTGAGAGGTGGCAAATGAAGTTTAACATTGACAAATGTAAAATACTACATATGGGAAACAGCAACCCCATAGCAACGTATGAACTCTGTGGTACTACACTGACAGTGGTAGAGAATGAAAGGGACCTGGGGGGTGGTTGTGCAGGCAGATACGAAGTTTTCTGAGCAGTGCAGATGGGCTGCAAGAGTAGCTCATGGTGTATTGTTGATGATATATAGGAATTTTTCTAGCAGGGATAAGGAGGTGATTATTCCATTGTATAAGGCAATGGTCAGACCACACCTAGAGTACTGTATACAGGTCTGGAGGCCTCATTTCAAGAAGGATGTAGAGATGCTGGAACGAGTACAGAGAAGAGCAACAAGATTAGTGAATGGAACAAAGGGGTGCTCTTACGAAGAAAGGCTTAAGTTTTGCAAATTACAGTGTCTGGAGACTGTGCACCGGCGAGGTGATCTGATAGAGGTGTATAAAGCCTTGAATGGTTTGAGCATGCTCAATGCTGATGGGATTCTTCCTCTTGCTCAGAATAATCACCTGAGAGGGCATAAATTCTAATTGAGAAAAGACAGATGTAGGATAGACATGAAGAAATTTGCCTTTAGCTAGCGGGTGGTTGGTTGGTGGAATAGACTTCCATCCCTTGTCGTGGAAGTTGATAAGTTTAAGGCTCAGCTGGACAGGTATTTCGAACGAACAGAGGGGTGAAGTGAAAAGGGTTTTTTTTTTTTTTTTTTGGCTGATGCTGCATAAGCTTGCTTTCTTGCATCATATGCCTCTACTAATGCTAACGTCAGGTCACACCTTGAGTACTGCGTACAGGTCTGGAGGCCTCATTTTAGGAAGGATGTAGAGTTGTTAGAACAAGTACAGAGAAGGGAAACAAGATTGGTGAGAGGAACAAGGGGGTGCGCTTATGAAGAAAGGCTTAAGTTCTGCAAGTTGTAGCATCTGGAGAATAGGCACCTGCAAGGTGATCTGATTGAAGTGTATAAGGCCTTGAATGGTTTGAACAGGCTCAATGCTCACGGGATACTTTTGCTTGCTCAGATTAAGAACCCGAGGGAACATAAATTCAAATTGAGGAAAGACAGTTGTAGAATAGATGTGCAGAAGCTTGCCTTTCGCTAGCGGGTAGTTGATTGCTCGAACAGACTTCCATCTGTTGTTGTGAAAGTTGATAGCTTAAATAAATTTAAGACTGAACTAGACAAACATTTGGAGTGACCAGATGGGTGAAATGGGAAGGGGTTTTTTTTTTTTTTTTTTGGCTGATGTTATATAAGCTTGCTTTCTTGCATCATACGCCTCAACTAATACTAATAATTTTTTTCAAAACTGTTTCTTTACAATGGGTACCATCTTCTTCGATTGCAACGCCACTTTCATCAGAAATATCTTTTTGAGCAAGCCATGATGCTCTTTAAATTTGTCCAGCCAATTTGTCCAGAACTGGCATGGAATGTTTTGTGTCCCAGAAAAGATGCATACTCCATAGCCTTTTCTTTTATTAATAGCACTGATATCGGTATGTTTTGGTCTCGAATCAACTTCCTCCACTTAAAAACTGCTTCATCTAAATCTTCCCAAAGGCATAATTTCGCACACTTCTGACTGGGTCCCGTTTCCTCAAACAGGTTGAGAATCGAAACAGAGTTTTTCAGAATGGTTGACATGCCACTGGCAGCACATCAGATTTTAAAGCAATTTCTTTTTTTTTTTTTTTTTAATGTACACTATCTACACTATTAAGCACTTCCACTTTTTCCACTACACTCAAGGATTTCCTCTTAGACATTGTAAGGTTACTTGCACAGCAGTTAAAACAAAGCTGAAATTAGGGACCACTTGTAGCTACCATGTAAACAGAGACAGGTGAAATTTAGTGAAAGTGTGGGTTACTCATTTCTTCGAAACAACAGATGAATTTCCGGGATAAAGGAAAATCACTCTCTCCTAATTCTCTAATAGGATGCTTACGGTAGAAAATAGGTGGGCCAGAGCCAGTGCCCTTGTCCGGAATATGCCTGCCTTAATGTTTGCCAATGGCTGTGGACAGCTGACCAGCAGGACTTCTCCGCATAGTAGTGTATAAGTTGTGTAGGTTTTACTTCGTTTCAGCCATTGCTGATCCACTGCTGGGCAAAGGCCTCTCCCAAATTTCCATCTTTTTCTATCCCACGCTATGGTTGGCCAGTTTCCTCCTGCAGTGTTTTACAGGCACCATTAAATTGTAAAATGTTTTAGCTCTTAATTCATGGAATTAAAGCCTTTAGCTATTAAAAGCTAAAAGGATTGATGCTTAATCTTTTTAGCTCTTAATTTGTGCTTTCTACAGCATCAGCTTTATTGCCTAAAGGCCAGAGGTGCAAAGAATGCGTACCCAGGTCTCTTGAAATTAGTTCGTTATATGGAAATTTTCTTCATTATATGGAAACTATTTTCAGTATACCAAGGTGGAAGCAAAAAAGTTTGCTATATGGAAGTTTGTTAAAGAGAGGTCCGACTGTATATTTACTTTTAATTATATCCATTAATAAGAGATTAGCATTAGTAGAGGCATATGATGCAAGAAAGCAAGCTTATGCAGCATCAGCCCAAAAAAAAAAAAAAAAAACACCTACTCCCATTTCACCCCTCCGTTCGTTCAAAATACCTGTCCAGCTCAGCCTTAAATTTATTTAGGCTATCAACTTCCACAACAAGGGGTGGAAGTCTGTTCCACCAACCAACTACCTGCTGGCTAAAGGCAAATTTCTGCACATTTATCCTACATCTGTCTTTCCTCAATTTGAATTTATGCCCTCTCAGGTGATTATTCTGAGCAAGAGGAAGAATCCCATCAGCATTGAGCATGCTCAAACCATTCAAGGCTTCATACACCTCTGTCAGATCACCTCGCCGGTGCCTAGTCTCCAGACACTGTAATTTGCAAAACTTAAGCGTTTCTTCTTAAGAGCAACCCTTTGTTCCATTCACTAATCTTGTTGCCCTCCTCTGTACTCGTTCCAGGCTCTACATCCTTCTTGAAATGAGGCCTCCAGACTTGCATACAGTACTCAAGGTGTGGCCTGACCATTGCCTTATACAAGGGGATAATCACCTCCTTATCCCTGCTAGAAAAATTCCTGTGTATCATTGACAAGACACCATGAGCTACTCTTGCAGCCGTCTGCACTGCTCAGAAAACTTCATATTTGCCTGCACAATTACCCCTAGGTCCTTTTCATTCTCTACCACTGTCAGTGTAGTACTGACATGTCCCACTGATATACCTGGGGTTGCCTTCCCTATTGGCCCCATATTTCTGTCTTTTCCCCCCAGCCTTCCTTCTCTCCCCCCTACTCTACCTATATCGCCAGCGAAAAGCGAATGCCCCACAGAATGAAAAATTAAACTGCTTTCGTTCTAACTAGATTCAAGCCTTTATTCCCCCCCCCTTTGTTTTTTATATATATATATAGGTCCTGCCACTGAAATCTCAGGAAATTAGGTGGCGGGACCTGCCAGAGTACTTATCTAAAAATACTGGTGTACCTGGTCTGCCTCCACGGGGCCAAGTGTGGGCAACGTTGGGCCTCAGTAGGGATCCAGCGGCTAAACGACCAGATGAACAACAGAACACAACACTATACATGTACAATATCCATACACTTTTAAATCTCTGGCCTTCCCAGCGAATTGGTACACCCACAATGAAAGCAATGTGGAGATGGGGGAAACCCCTGGTAACCTTGTATATGGTGAGACACTAAATACACTTTACACTTTTTTGTCTGTGTAGTACCACAGAGTTTATACAGTTGCTCTGGGGTTACTGTTTCTCGTACATAGTATTTTTCATTTGTCAATGTTAAACTTCATTTTCCGGGGTGCCTCCGTAGCCAGGTGGGAAGGAGCAGCTGTGTGTAGCACACGCTTCTTGATTAGACTGGGGTTCAAGCCTGTCACCACCAAATACGGAGGACGTGGAAAGGTCAGGGAATGACCACCGCATATCCCGGAGCAATATGGCTTTAGTTGCTAATGCTCCTAAAAAACCAAATAACAACTTCATTTTCCACCTCTCAGCCCATCTGCTCAACCTTTCCAGATCCTGTTGCAGCACCATACTGTCAGTAGTGTCCTTAACAACCCTACCAACCTTTGTATCATCTGCAAACTTGAACATTAAGCTTGATATACCATCATCATCATCATCATCATCATCAGCCATTTTCAATCCACTGCAGGATGAAGGCCTCTCCAGCAACTTTCCAGTTCCTTCTGTTTTGAGCACTGGCCATCCATTTACTACTCAAAAACTCATGAATTTCATCTATCCATCTCCGCCTTTGTCTTCCAGGTTTTCTTCTAGCCCCTCTTGGGTACCATTCTGTTATTTTCTTAGTCCATCTGTCATCATGTCTTCGAGCTATGTGTCCTGCCCAAGACCATTTTAGTTCTTTAGTTTTGATAAGAATGTCCTTTACTTGAGTTTGCTGCCTAAATGATATTGATGATGGTATATTTCAGATATACCATCATCAATATCATTTATAAATACCCGAAACAACAATGGACCCAACACTGAACCCTGAGGGACTCCTCTAATAACATTAGTCCACAATGAGCAGTGTCCATTGATTACTAGGTGGTTATAAGTTGCTTGGTTTAGGGAAGGAATATGGAAAAAAAAAAGTTTAAAGAATGAAAATGTAAGCAGAATATTATAATAACATGCAATTAAAGCAATTCAAAATAATAATATGCAACAATAAAATAAAAATAATAGCACTTTAAGTGAATTAAATATATCCAAAGTAAATTATAAGTTGGTGTTAATCTAATTGTGTACGGAGGG
Source organism: Mastigoproctus giganteus (assembly GCF_048544385.1). Lineage (NCBI taxonomy): Eukaryota > Metazoa > Arthropoda > Arachnida > Uropygi > Thelyphonidae > Mastigoproctus > Mastigoproctus giganteus. The sequence goes on along the minus strand of NC_143582.1, from coordinate 202,099,950 downwards.
GATGGGAGGAATTTATTACAGGATTTTGAAATAAATGCCAGAATCAGATAGGGAGAAGTATGTTAAAATGAGGAATGTCAATACCAGAATAATTAATTGGATAGATTATTGTGGTTGACATCTTCAGGGGGACTACAGGGATAATAATACATATACAGGATGTAGTGTTTTGTAATTCTAGACTATTGTTAATAAAGGAAGAATAAACATAAAAACATAGCAGACTAAGAGAAATTTTGTATTGGCAGTACAATGGAGAGTATTCCTGACACTGTGTATAGATTTTTAACCGAATTGTGCTGGATAACTGAATAATTGAATTGTGTAGATTTAGATATGAAGTTTTCTAAGCAGTGCAGACAGCATCTCATGGGGTCTTGTCAATGATATACAGGAATTTTTCTAGAATGGATAAGAAAGCGATTATTCCCTTATATAAGGCAATGGTTATGCCACACCTTGAGTACTGCGTACAGGTCTGGGGCCGCATTTTAGGAAGGATGTAGAGTTGCTAGAATGAGTACAGAGAAGGGCAAAAAGACTAATGAGGGGAACAGAGGGCCTCTTACCAAGAAAGGCTTAAGTTCTGCAAATTGCAGCAGCTGGAGACTAAACACCTGTGAAGTGATCTGATTGAGGTGTATAAGGCCTTGAATGGTTTGAGCAGGCTCAATGCTGATGGGATTCTTCCCCTTGCTCAGATTACTAAGAGAAATTTTGTATTGAAGAGAAAGACTAAGAGAAATTTTGTATTGGCAGTACAATGGAGAGTATTCCTGACACTGTGTATAGATTTTTAACCGAATTGTGCTGGATAACTGAATAATTGAATTGTGTAGATTTAGATATGAAGTTTTCTAAGCAGTTCAGACAGCATCTCATGCGGTCTTGTCAATGATATACAGGAATTTTTCCTGTAACAGCTACAAGGTGATGTGTAATAGAGCCACAGAAAGGGTTCGACAGGCAAAGGCAGTTTATGAGAAATCACTAGCAAACAGAGCAAAGAGGGGGGATAAAGAATTCTTCACATATATAAATGCAAAGAAGAGCAGGACAAACCAGATCGGACCTTTACGTAAGGGAAAGGGGATAGTAATAAATACACCAGCTGCGGTTGCAGATGAACTCAACAGTTATTTTGCATCGATATTTACAAATGAAAAGCCTTTTGTGGCAATGGGAAATTGTGGGAGCGAAGTTAAAAAATACGTAATTAATGATATTGAAATTTCGCAAGATTATTTAATGAAAAAAACTTTCGAGCCTACAGACCAGTAAGGCTCCTGGAGTTGATGGAATATACCCTATAATCTTAAGAGAGGCGGCAAGCGAGTGCATTGAACCATTGAGGCTAATTATGTGAGCATCACTAGACTCTGGGGAGATTCCCTTGGATTGGAAAGGTGCAAATGTATCTCCCATACATAAGGGTGGCTCTAAAAGTGAAGTTGGAAATTATCGACCTGTCAGTCTGACTTCAGTAGTAGGGAAAATCATGGAGGCAATGATCAAGGGTGGAATTCAGGATCATTTGGATCGAATTGAAATTCTCAAGGATACTCAGCATGGTTTTGTAAAGGGAAAATCATGTTTAACAAATCTGGTTCGCTATTTTGAAAGGGTCACTCACGAGCTGGATTTTGGGAATAATTTCGACATTGTTTATTTAGATTTCAGCAAAGCTTTTGACTCAGTCCCACATGAGCGGTTGCTTTATAAGCTGGAACAGGTTGGAATCACTGGGAAAATCCTTAGATGGATAGAAGGATGGCTTCAGGGCAGGAGGCAGAGGGTTGTGATAAGTGGCTATTCCTCAGATTGTGTTGATGTAAGAAGTGGGGTTCCCCAAGGATCAGTATTAGGACCACTGTTGTTTTTAATTTTGATAAACGACATTGATGAAGGGATAGAGGGCGTAATGTCTAAATTTGCAGATGATGTTAAAATTGGTAGAGTAGTTAATGATCACCGTCAAGCTGAGCTTCTTCAGAGAGACCTAGATAGACTTCAGGAATGGTCAGAAAAATGGCAGCTGTGCTTTAATCCAACAAAGTGTAAGGTATTACACCTGGGAAACAGTAATCCCAAAAAAACATTATTATTATTATTATTATTAGCCATATGGTGCAAGGAAGCCTGAGGCTTATGCTGCACCAGGCAAAAACAAAAAAAAAAAAAAAAAAAAAAAAATTCCCTATTACCCTGAGAGAGAGAGAGAGAGAGAGAGAGAGAGAGAGAGAGAGAGAGAGAGAGAGACAGAAAAGAAAGGAATCACCAAGAAAGAGAAGAATGATGATATCCAGCTGAGGACCCTGGGTGTGTCAAGCCCATACTCACCAGATGTGAGCCCCTGGGGGTCTTCACTTGGTGGAGTTCAACTAAACCCAGTACTGGAGGAAAGGGACTTGGGTGTTACGATACGGTCAGACATGAAATTCTCTGAGCATTGTAAACAGGTTGCAAGGAAGGCCCATGCTGTCCTATCGATGATCTATCGAACTTTTGCAAGTAGAGATAGGGACGTGATAATCCCATTATATAAGGCTTATGTTAGACCACACTTGGAATACTGTGTTCAAATATGGAGACCGCACCTAAAGAAAGACATCAAACTTCTTGAAAGGGTGCAATGAAGGGTAACTTACCTGGTGAGATCGGCAAAAGGGCGTCCTTATGAAGAAAGACTTCGAATATGTGGGTTGCAGAGTTTGGAAACTAGACACCTTAGAGGAGATTTGATTGAGGTGTTTAAGGCTCTGAGAGGCATCAGTAAAATGAATGACAAAATTTTCAAGATTATAAATGATGCTAGAACTAGGGGACATAAATTCAAGTTACGGGGGGGAAATGTTTAGATTGGACTGCAGGAAGTTTTATTTTAGCCAGCGAGTTATAAATTACTGGAATAAGTTGCCTTCATGGGTGGTAGAGGCCGACAGTTTGGGGAAATTCAAAGGTCATCTGGATAGTACTTTCGGGTAAGGGAAGCACATAGGATGATAGGTTTAATTTCCTTTTTATTTTATTTTTTTATTTATTAATTATTATTATTTAGTTGTTTATTTTATTTTATTTATTTATTTTTTTTTTTTTTCGTTTTGTTTTTATCATTGTTTTGTTCAGATTTTTTTTTTTTTTTTTTTTTTTTTTTGGCTGGTGCAGCATGAGCCATAGGCTTTCTTGCACCATGCGGCCGTTACTAATACTAATTACGAATCCGAGGAACATAAATTCAAATTGAGGAAAGGCAGTTTTGGAAAAGATGTGTGGAAATTTCCCTTTAGCCAGCGGTTAGTTGATTGCTGGAACAAACTTCTGTTGTTGTGGAAGTTGATAGCTTAAATAAATTCAGGGCAGAAGTGGAGAAACGTTTAGAGCGAAAGGATGGGTGAAATGGGAAGGGTGTTTTTTTTTTTTGTTTTTATTTTTGACTGATGCTATATAAGCTTGCTTTCTTACATCATATGCCTCTACTAATGCTAACTTAGCTTAACTTAAACTTATTTAAACTTATACAGCTGAAATAAATTTAAGGCTGAACTAGACAAATGTTTAAAGTGACCGAGTTTGTGAAATTGAAAGTTTTTTTTTTTTTTTTTTTTTTTTTTTTTGCTGAATAAGCTTGCTTTCTTGCAGTATATGCCTCAACTAATGCTAATGCTATGTACCCACATAACATCTTTTATTTATCTTTAATTATATATATATTTATTTATTTATTTTTTTTGTTTAAACATGAACAGTAGATACATTTTCAGCGAAATCTATTTTTATTTTATGTACAAAGGTGAAACAAAAAAAATAAAGAAAAATTTTAAAAATAAATAAAAACATTTCAACATTTTTAACTTCAGGAATTAAGAACACAGTTCCTTGGCATTGAATCAGTCTCGTATTAAATGTCACATGTTGAAGGTGATGGACTCTTCATTGATGGTGAAGAGGTGACCGCCATTGTTCCATTCGCTGTTAAGATGATCAAGCATTACTGGTCTTTTACAATGCAATTTGAGTAGAAGTCTGCTCTGCAACTTCCTCTGTAGACTCCACTTAAGATTTTGCACTGACGTGTAGGCAGGAGGCACATTGTTACTGCTTCTTGTGTGCTTCAAGTAGAAGTTGTAAATGATGGTCTTGGCAGCAGTGAATAACAAGTTTCAAGTGGTGTGTGCTGTCTGCTCAGAGTGGAGCAGGTACCAATAGTCCTCCTGAGTGGGCATGGTTACAGGCAAGCTTTGCTGCATTCAGCGCATATTTAATCAGTTCCTGGTTCACAGGGCATGCCAGGTACGTATGTTCCAGGGTACCTGGAGTGGCACAGAAGAGGCAGTAGTGTGAGGTGTGTAACCCGAAGATTTGTAGCTTGACTGGGGTAGGAAGGATGTTGTGTCACAGTCTCCACTGGATGTCAGCATCCAGTTTGGAGCATTTCGTCCTGTATGGAATGTTCCACTGAAAGTTAGATGGTGGCTTGTGGTGTCTTTTTTTTTTTTTTTTTTTTTTTTATGAAAACCCCAAATACTAGAGGTATTAGAACCTATAGTGGTTAGTACCATGCTTGGGTTGGAGGTTGAGAAGACGAGACAAGAATTTATTGACATTAGACTTGAACTGCAGACTGTAATTTTCAGGAAATACATATGAAGGAAGATTGTTCCAGAAAATGTCAGTTGAATGAATAAACAAGGAAGATGAAAAGTTGTTCTGTGAGTTTTAAGTTGGACAGTAAATGGATGTTGGCTGGTGGTGGCATGTGTTCAAACTGTTTTGAAAGAGAGAGCCGGAATTATAGAAGCCAATTCAGAAGAACAGTGCTCATGGAAGTATCTGTAGAAAACGCATGCAGCAGAAACAGTACATCGATGAGACAGCGAGTAGAGAGACTCTGTTTGAGATGAGTCATTAATTAACCTAACTGCCCTCTTCTGAATGGAATCTAGAAGCCTCAGAGAGGTTTTGGGGGCACCGCCCCAGATGTGGGAACAATATTCCATGGTAGGGCGGATTTGCAATTTGTGCAGAGTGGACAGCTGTTTGGCAGAAAAGTAACACCGAGAGCGAAAGAGAAAACCCAGTTTTTTAGATGCAGAGGAAGCAATATTTGTAATATGCTTGTGCCAAGACAGATTAGAAGTCAAGGTAATCCCCAAAAGAGATATATCAACTTTCCTAGAAATTGGAGTGTTACCAAGGATAAGCATAGGGGCAGAAGAATCCTTTTTGCGAGATATAAGACAAGACTGAGATTTAGGAGGATTGAAATCAACTAAGTTGTCTTTGCCCCACTGGAGAATTACCCGGAGATCGGCATTTAAGGAATTGGTAGTGGATATTCTAGAAGTTGAAGCTGATTGAGCAGGACAAGGTTTCTCAGAATGGAAAGTGGAATGCAATGTGCTATTCTCAGCAAAACTCTGGATAGGATTTCTAGTCAATGGAAGAAGGTCATTAATATACAAGAGGAAAAGAGTGGGGGAAAGAACTGAACCTTGGGGAACACCAGTGTTAGTGGAGAAGTTAGAAGACAGAGCCATCTACTCTCAGTGAGCGATCAGAGAGAAAACTGGATAACCAATTACAAAAAACAGTTGGCAAACCATAAGATGGAAGTTTGTTTAGAAGACCTTTATGCCAAACATGATCCTGTACCCCTCTCCACTCACCGTGTGGAGAGGGGTACAGGGACAGCTTGGCATGTGGATGACAGGAAAATCGTGACTGTGTGGCGAGACGTGATTAGTTGATAGACTTTTTTTTGGAGGATGCAGGAGACAGAGGTACCATGTCTTCTGGTGATGTGATTACAAAGGTCAGTTTAGGTGAGGGTCCAGTCAAATTCCCAATCCCTTTAGCTGAAGTATTGTCTGGAAGAGTTTGTAGATCGCTGATTTTAGACGTCTGTGTTGTTGCTTTGCATTTATGGTTTTAATGGGAAAGTCTTCTGATCCTTTCTATTCAAGGCTTGGTGTCAGAAGGTTGCTCATGGTTCTTATTCCTGCCCAGTTGCACATAAGAAAGAAGAAATGATCATTTATTACAGGGTCTGTTATCCTTTTATTGTAGAAAAGTGGTTCTGAAAGTATTGTGGGAAGTGAAGTTCCTTGAAGAGTGTGGTGAAGGTTAAGTTGCTTCCAGTGGTGCAATGCGTCTCTATAGGAGAGCAGTAGTTTGAATGGTGCTCGTGCCATGTCCATTCTTAATATTGTTGATAGAATTAGCCTTCTAGTAGCTGTTGCTAATAGTTTATCAGTAGTGACAAAATATGAGTGCTTCATTTGCAGCATCTTTAGAAGAAAGGTGATCTGGAAGGAAGTTATTTTGTCATCAAAAGAGAACCCCTGTTCCCCATGAGTGAGTGGCTGGCAGAGTTTAGAGTAGGACATTCAGTTAGTTTTGTTCCATAGGAAGCTTTGGATAGATGCTTGGATTTGATGGTGGAGTGAGAACTTTGAAGGTGTGCTAGAGAATGCTTGCTGCCATCTGGTTGACAACAAGCACTCTTCCTCTCAATGAAGATGTAGTGCACACTCTTCTCCATATCCCTAGTACTTTGTTGAAGCGACTCAGCAATTCAGGCCAGTTCTTTTGGGGGAAAGGGGCTGCATTGCCGAGATATACACTCAGATATTTCTGTCCCTTGCTGGACCATGTGCATTGGATGGGGATTTTGATTCTGGTTTTCTAGTTTCCAGATCAAAGGCCACTGGTCTTACAGTGGTTTAGTTTTGCTCCTGATGCTTGAGCATAGAGATGATGGGCCTTTTTGATTTCTTCAAATTCATTCTCATGGCATGTAACAATTGTGACGTCATCTGCGTACACCGAGTGGGTCATTTTCAGGTGGTGCTCTGGTAGCATCGTTTGTCGGGATTGTAGACTGGTTGCAATTTTATTTAGGAATGGTTCTATGGCAAGTGTATAAAGTCGCCCAGAGAGTGGGCAGCCTTGTTTTATCCCCTTGGAATACAGAAAGTTGAGAATGAGCTGGTTGTTCAGTTTCAAGCAGAATTTGACTTCCTTGTATAGCAAATGGATTGTTCAGATGATGTTGGGTCCATATCCTAAATTTTATTTAGGAGATCTGCAGACTTACTTGTTAAGTAAGTCTGCAGATCTCCTACTCTTAATGTCGTTAGTGTCAACATGTACAAAAATATCACCTTTTGTGCCCATAAAAGATGATATCTGCTCTCCAACCTCATTAACTTTTGCCCCTGGCAGACATACCTTGGTCCTATTTCACCTATCCTTTTTGCGCTATATACCAGTTGTGAGCAATAATACATTCTACCAAGTTTACGTTATTATATATACAGGCATACCTCGATTAACGAATAGGATGCGTTCCACGAAATTACTTCGTTAAGCGAAACTTCGTTTTCAGAGGTAAAAATACTATGGCCAGAATAGGGATAACGTTCCTACGTAAAGAAAATGAAAAGCTTTTTTTCGAACAAAGAAAAGTTTTATTAAATAAACAGTCAACTTACATACAAAGTGAAATCACATTTTAAAATATGAGGTTAAAGTTGATTGTTTATGCTTTTTTTCTCTTTCATTTAACAATTGCCTATACGGAGTTATTGCATTTAACACTGATCGCTTAACTATAATTATCACTTCTTCCTAAGTCAGGATCATTTTCACTAAAAAAATTTAAAACGTTTTCAATATCATTTAAGCACCTTTTTAAATCTTTGGTTGTTAACACTTTTTCGGCAGGTACTTCTTTAACTTCGCCTTCATTATCTTTGTCTTCGTTGCTAACAAGGCTTTCTAAATCTTCCACTGAAAAACCATCATCTTCTGCATTCAATAAATTTCTAACATCCTCTTCATCGACATTTTCGAAACCTATTTGATTGAGCCATCTGGATAACTTCATTTCTAATTCTTGGATGTTATTTTCTTCTTCTAGTACAACTTCTGGCCATATTTTGCGCCAAACTCCATTTAAGCATTTCTTAGTGACTTCTTTCCAAGAACTATCAATGCTTTCTATTGCGTTTTTAATGGTGTAGTTTTTCCAAAAAGTTTTAACTGTCATTTCCTCTTTATCCTCTAGTTCAGTTAAATTGCTTAAAGTTCAACACAGATAATAAGCTTTAAATGATGCTATTACTCCCTGATCCAAAGGTTGAATCAGGGAAGTTGTGTTTGCTGGAAGAAACACAACTTTGACAGGAATGCATATGTCCAACGTGTTAAGATCAGTAGGATGTCCCGGAGCATTGTCTAACAAAAGAGCTTTTTCTTCAAAGTTGTTTTTTTGACAATACTGTTTTACTCCAGGACAAAAGTGGTTAACAAACCAATCAGTAAATAACTCCTTGGTAACCCACACTTTTCTATTTGCTTTCCATATTACAGGTAAATTCATTTTTATGTTACCTTTTAACGCCCTCGGATTTTCTGAATGGTAAACTAATAACAATTTTAATTTATAATCGCCAGAGGCATTTGATCCAAAGAGTAACGTTAAACGGTCTTTGGCTGCTTTGAACCAAGCAGCTGATTTTTCTTCAATAGAAATGAAGCTTTTTGTTGGTAGCCGTTTCCAGAACAAACCGCTTTCGTCAACATTGAACACCAAATTTGGTGGAAAATTTTCACGTTTAATTATTTCCTTTAGTTTTTCTGGAAACTTATTTGCAGCTTCAACATCTGCACTTGCAGCTTCTCCTGTTAATTTTACACTATGAATCCTGGCCCGTTTTTTAAATTTCTCGAACCAACCACGAGAAGCCCCAAAGGTTTCCGTAATTTCTTCAGTTTGTTTAGATTTCAGGTGATTAAACAAAAATGGAATATTTTTTTATGTTAAATGGGGCTTGAAATCGTGGACTTCGTTATATCGAGGCTTCGTTAACCGAGGTATGCCTGTATTATGATATCGACTTTACGTTATATGTATTACATTATCAAGTTTACGCTATACCATTATGCTTGTTAAGTTATAATACATAATAAAATTATCTATTAACCCAAACTTACATGATTTGAACTTTCGAGAGAAATTATTTACCTATTTACCACAATTTTTTACCTATTTACCACAATTTTTTACCTATTTACCACAATTAAAACACTAAAATTTCCCTACCATTCACTATAGTACAAATTACAAGATATGATATTCATTCCGATTCACTGATACAAAGATTCTTGGTATATTAAATCGTAACTTGCAAAATTTCTAGCAAAATTTTAAAATAAACTAATGAAGGCGACTAGGAATATAAAGTTATTTATAGAATACAATTTAATATGCTAATAAAAGAGCAAAATTTTTCAAAAAGTTGGGTGTTTCAGTACAATCCAGAGATGAAATGCCAGAGCATCCATTGGCTTCAAAATCATCACCAAGGCCCAAAAAGTTTTGTTTGTAAAATTTCAGGATCAAGATGACACTGATCATGTTTTTCGACAAACAGGTGTAATTTGTAAGGAATTGGTACTTTAAAGGGAGAGAGTCAATGCTGCATTCTATGTATGGGGGCTTTGAAGACTATTTCAGAGGATTTCCTGGGTGAGGCTGCAATTTCAAGAGAAAAGCAGCTGATTCTTGTTACCTGACAATGCCCCCACCCATTCTACACTTGTTATGAAGCCATTTCTGATGAAACATGGTTTTGTACAAATCAACCATCTGCCCTATTCACCCGATCTGGCACCAGCAGACTTATTCCTCTTTCCAAAGATGAAAACTGCCTTTTAAAGGAAAGAGATTTGAGGATGTTAAGGACATAAAGGAAAACATAAATGCCAAACTTAACATCATCTCTTTGGATGCCTTCACTGTTCTTTTCAGAAACTTTTAGAATAGTGTAATAAGTGCATTGAATCAGATGTATTAGTAGTGGCAAAAAAAAAACCACTTCCCATATTACCTGTTCAACCATTCTAATAATTTCATTAGTTCTTCCTTAAATTTATTGTCAATATTCACTTCCTCAACAACACTTCTACAAGTACATATGTTGAAAATAAAAATTAACATGTAGCAGTCACTGAAAAATCTAAAATTTTTCAGTGAAATTTTTAGCCGTATGGTACAAGGAAGCCTGAGGCTTATGTTGTACTGGGGGGGGGGGGGGAGAGAGAGAGAGAGAGAGAGAGAGAGAGAGAGAGAGAGAGAGAGAGAGAGAGAGAGAGAGAGAGAGAGAGAGAGAGAGAGAGAGAGAGAGAGAGAGAGAGAGAGAGAGAGAGAGTGTGTAAAAGGGAATCACCATTAAACAGAAGAATGATGATATCTAGCTCAGGACCCTGGGTAATCCGGGGTTAACTTGTATGGCCTTTGTAATGCAAGTTAAAAAAACAATAACTTGCATTACAAACCCATACTCACCAGATGTGAGCCTGTGGGGTTTTAAGGTCATACTCTAATTGCAATAATTATTTTAATTTGTGATCTTGATATTATAGTTTACTTAATACAAAAAACTCTTTCCTTTGAATTGTCTTATTTTGAGATGAGTTTCTATATCTTAATAACATACCGTATGATTTTATAAGTGTAAAATACAGGGTTACCCATTTACCATATAATCAGTCAGTCACCAAACAGTGTGTACTGAGGTAGCTATGGTAACAGAGTGCAGTGCCACTGGATATGAGTAAAATATTTTTAGATGGGTAGCAGAAGGCACATTTATTGTGATAGCATTGGCATTTGAGCAGTACAGCATTTATTAGTGCATTGCATAGATAAGTTTTCCCAAGAAAAATGTTTGTTTATTTTGGTTAATTATCTTGCTCTAAATCATTTTTGTGATAATTTTTATGAAGGAATAGAATGAATGAGTGATCTTTATTATGCATTAAAGAGAGAATGAATACAGGAACTCAGTACATAATACCTGTTTCATTGAAATTCTAGGGGTTATAAATTTTACTGAATTTCAAACATTGTTGCATTTTGTTAACTTGCTGCAAATTGGGTTGCATTTTCATTGGATTACACTGTTTAGGCTAATGAAATATTACCATTATTGTATTTGCAATGTTTAAGCTAATGAAATATTACCATTATTGTATTTCCTGGAAGGGGGGAAAAAACTCTCATATTAAAATAACCAGCATACACAGAAATAAAAGGAACAATTCTATATTGTAAATACTTAGTCAGGAACCGCAGAATTAAAGTGGTAATATTTAGTTCACTTTTGACATAAAATTATAAAATTTCAGAACAAGGCTCAGGCTGGTATCTAGATAGTTCTGGAAAATGTCAGATGATATAGGTCTGCATTAAAAACCAATTTTTAAATTAAATCAACATTGGAAATTAGTGAACTTAAAATGTATATTTAAACATAACATAAATATAAAATATGCTACTGCAGTTTTTAATTTTTAGTTTCATTTCATAAATGATAATAGTACATACCACAATTTAAAGTTTACTAAACAAAAAAATTAATAAACAAAGCAAGGTTATATGCTCTTAATACCATGTCAGTTTTTGGGAATAACCCATTACTGAGCACAAATATGACAAAACAGTTGTGAATGAGAAATCACCTAAACATAAACAAGATGAACCTGAGTATGTTTAAATTAGAATCTGTCTTGATGAGATTTTTTTGCTTTTGCATCAATGTATTGTATATGTAAATTGTATGAACTCTATAGTTAGTTTACTTGTTTTGTTGTGTGAAATACCATGCAGCCTTTTCCTGAGACTGACTAACTTGGCCACTTGTATAAAAAAAAAAAGCATAAATTCTCCTGTCTTGATGGGATTTTACCTAAGGCCTTTTCTGCATAGTATAGAATAACAAGGACTGTGATCACTAAATATCAGTAATATGTACTAAAAAGTAGGCAGGATATGTGCCAAACTTCTATTATATTAAGTAATATTTTTATGTTCAGCTTATCACAATGAACTGAATTACAGTTTCTTTGTATTCAGTGTTTGTAACAAGCCCATTAATGAAAAGTTTTAGAATAAGAATTATTTTATAACTTATTATTATTATAATTAGCCATATGGTGCAAGGAAGCCAGGCTTTTGCTGCACCAGCCAAAAAATATTTGAGTTGAGAGAGAGAGAGAGAGAGAGAGAGAGAGAGAGAGAGAGAGAGAGAGAGAATGAATGAATGATGATATCCAGCTCAGGATCCAAGCCCATACTCACCAGATGTGAGCCCCTGGGGTTTGCATTAGTAGAGGCATATGATGCAAGAAAGCAAGCTTATGCAGCATCAGTCAAAAAAAAAAAAAAAAAAAACCCCTTCCACTTCACCCCTCCGTTCGTTCGAAATACCTGTCCAGCTGAGCCTTAAATTGATTTAGGCTATCAACTTCCACAACAAGGGATGGAAGTCTGTTCCACCAACCAACTACCCACTGGCTAAAGGCAAATTTCCGCACATCTATCCTACATCTGTCTTTCCTCAATTTGAATTTATGCCCTCTCAGGTGATTATTCTGAGCAAGAGGCAGGGGTTAACTTGCATTACCTTTGTAATGCAAGTTATAAAATAATAACTTGGAATAACCTTGTTTATAGTAAACAACAGTAAATTTTCATTGTGGTGTATTGTCTATAATCCTATTAAAGGCAGAGAATGATCTTATGGGAAATGACTGTGCTAAATTTAAAAATCTCTTCCTTCAAAGCTTCTACTTGAAATGGAAGTTTCTGTTTATTTCCATAACAATGTTGCCTATTTTCCTTAAAATATGAAATACAGAGTTCTTTTTCAAAACATTATCAAATTTATTTCTTATTTTCTCTTCTGTGTTTCAGGAATAGTTGAAATTTCTAGCTGAACTTTCTCTATCTTTTCAATTGTGCAGTTGTTCAAAGAAAGTCGTTATGCTTCAACTTTTGTTATAGAATTAGTTAATCAAGCAAAATGAATCTCAAGGAATAACAAATGTTTTCTAACTAAAGAAATGGAAAGGAATTCCTTAGCAGCAGCAAATAATGGCAGCAGCAAATCATTGACAAGTTGTGTTTTTTTTTTTTTTTTTTTAAGGATCAAAATTTTTATTGTGAAACAGTGCTGCACTTAACCCTTCCTCTCCTTGTCAAAATAAGCTTTGATACAAGAGAAAGGCCATGTTGCATATCTTAGTAAATAGCCTGTCATATAGGGACTTTAATAAGATCTTTATTTTACAAAAAAGAACTTAACTTAGCCAAAATTCCTCTATGTTGTTTATGCAAGCCTATATAAGCCAGTGGGCCAAGCAAGTAACATGCATTGTTTGAATAGAAACCCTGTAATGCAACTGCTTTCATCATATATGGAGGAGCATCACAAGAAAAATGCAGACTTTTTTGCTCTGGTTAGATTCTCATTCTGACCATAATAGCTGCAAAGAATCAGTCACAGATATGGCAATTGTGGAATGATTCATGTTTTTGAGAATTTTAAAAGCAAGAAAATAAGGATAAGAGAATCTAATCTAATTTTACCTATACCAAACGGAGAATATAATGGCCATTTCATTGGGCGTCATCCAGATGCACATTTATTTAATATTTTGAAGAATTTTACATAAGAGATTTCTTCATAAATAGCATTAAGATATGTCTTCCCGAAGGTACATTCATCTGCATTGTTTTAATTTACACAGCAATTTTTTCAAAAATTATTTGAAAATTTAAAGGCTTAACTTGTTCAAAAAGGGATATTGTTGCTTGCCTAGGCAAAGACATTGTGAAAAGTGATCTTTCTTCCCTTGAGGTAATTGGCTTGGATAAAAGTGATTGATATGGTAATTTTTTCTTGTTTTTTCTCTCTCTCTCTTTTTTTATAGTCACAATGTGTATGTTGTTTTCACTATTGATAGAGAGGTGAAAATCAATTGCAAAAAGCTTATAAATTATAGGGAAGATCTTTGGGTCAATCAGAAGCTGGCTGAGGGACAGTGGACCAGTGTAACAACTTGGGCCCCCTCAGGAATCAGTACTGCCCCCCTAATTATAATCTTCATTAAAGACATTGGCAAAGAAGCATAGGAGATATTGTCACAGATTACTGCTGTTCTGAAGGCTGGGTAGTTGGTTAACCACTAAGATCAGATTATGTTGCTTCAAAATGGTTTGGACTGATTACAAATGTGCTCTGAAAAATAACTGAATTGCAAGATCTCTCTAAATATAAAATTTTGCACTTGGCAAACTGAAACTGAAGAGTAATTAATTTACAAACTTGAAAGGGGAGAGAATAAAGGTGTTTCAAAATTAAAAAAAATTGGAGGTTACAATACAATTGAGAAATGAAATTTCCCATGTAATGTAAACAAGCAACTGGGAAGGCACATTATGTCTCATCAGTGATTTAATGTATATTTGTAAATAGAAAGAAGGATGTCATTATTCCTCTATATACGAAACAGTGAGATTGCACCTGGGTTGCTGCTTACAGATCTACTGGTAACACCTAAAAAAAAAGGCAGAACTTCTAGACAGAGTTTAAAGAAGGGTAACCAGATCGGTCAGGGTAAGTGACCACTCTATTCAAAATCTTTGAGGATTGCTTAGGTGTGAAAACTACAAAGTCTATCAACTAGACATCTTAAAGAGACCTGACTGTGGTGAGTAAAACTGTGAATGGAATAAGTGAAATGAATATAATGGTGGTACTAGTAGGAAAGGCAAGAACCATGCTACGCAAATATAAAATCTTAGGAAGTAACATAAGGCTGACTCTTATGAATTTTATTTTTGGGCAGTGTGCTGCAGATCACTGGAATAAATTACCTCCTAATGTGGCTCATTCTCCTTGTAGACAAGTTAGGAACCTTACACTGTTTTACTCAGCAAATGACTCTCTCATTGACTTCTTTGACAACTCCCAATCATTGATGAACTCTATCCACAAGTTTGCCTATTCTCTTTAACTGCAAAGTGAGTGTAGTTTATTATTATTATTTATTTTATTATTTTTCTATTCTCTAACTAATTAATTTATTATTTGTTTTACCGGTAACTTAACTTAATGCAATCCTCTTTTGTACATATGATTTTAATTTTTAAATCTGTATCTATGTTTATCTTCCTGTTGGATTTCATATTATTGCTATCAGTTGTGTTCATTGTTCTGCTCTCAGATACACTATTATTGGTTACCTGTTGTGTATCTTATTATTAATAAAATAAAATAAATAAAAAATATTTAGAATTGGCTGTCATCTTAGCTATTTTTTATTTTGGAGACTGCTGCTTTGAATAGTTCTTCACTGTTGCTTCCAAACCATTTTTGCAGATTTTTTCAACTGAGATATTTTCAGTCTGCCTATTTTCTATTGATTTTTCCTTGAATGATACATTGAAGTTTTCCATATTGGAAAACTTCAATGTAAGTTTTCCATACATTGAAGTTTTCCTTGGATTTTATGTGTTTTTTAACTAATAGCATAACCCCTCCTCCCTTCCTATCCTGTCTATCCTTTCTGTAGACATTGTACTCCCCAAATTCCAGTTCTGCATTTCTTATATCTGTGTGACACCACGTCTCTGAAATCCCCACAATATCTGCCTTTGATGTTTTGATTTCTATTGGAATGAGCCGCAGCCTGGAAAATAAGATGCAGGATATTTCAGAGACTGCTGGGAATCATTGGGGTACAAGTAAACACATGGGTTGTGTTAGGGTAGCTAAGAAAAAGAACAGGTGCATGTATACTTGTGTGTACGCCAATGCTAGGAGTTTAGTAAATAAATTTGATGAATTTGAGGTATTGCTCAAAACATCAAAGGCAGATATTGTGGGGATTTCAGAGACGTGGTGTCACACAGATATAAGAAATGCAGAACTGGAATTTGGGGAGTACAATGTCTACAGAAAGGATAGACAGGATAGGAAGGGAGGAGGGGTTATGCTATTAGTTAAAAAACACATAAAATCCAAGGAAGTGAAGCCAGTCGACATCGCTGGACAGTGCAGTGTCGAGTCAGTTTGGTGTGACATAAGCATTGGGAGATCAAAATTGAGAGTAGGAGTGTGCTATAGGCCTAATGACTCTGATGAGTATAATAAGAAACTGTTCGGAGAAATAGAGTGGGCCAGTAAATCAGAGAGTCTTATAATGGGGGATTTTAATTTCCCAGATATTGACTGGAATTTGGGGGCTGGTCACTCACACAGTAGCAAGGCTTTTGTGGATTTATTGGATGATTGTTTTCTACATCAGCATGTTCGGGAGGCAACTAGAGGGAGTAACACTCTTGATTTGATTATCAGTAGTGATTCTTCATGCATTAAGAATCTGCAGATAAATGAACCACTTGGTGGCAGTGATCACAGTGTGCTGAAGTGGGAGTTACTCAAAGAGGTAACTACCATTAGGGGTAAAGGGAAGGGGTATTGCTTTCGTAAAGGCGACTACAATGGACTGAGACAGTATTTAAATTCTATACAGTGGGATCAACTGATGATATTGCCAACAGCAAATTCAAAATGGGAAGCATTCAAAGAACTTATCGTGGAAGCTACTAGGCTTTACATACCAACTAAGAAATATTGTTCAAGGTTTAGGCCTAAATGGTTGTCAGATGAACTAATGAGGCATATGGCAGAGAAGAAAAATGCATGGGATACATACAAATTAACACGTGACACGGACGCCTATGATAGATACAAGTTGATCTGTAACCAAGTTACAAAGGAGGTTAGGCAGGCGAAGGCAGATTACGAGAGATCCTTGGCAAGGGATGCGAAGAAAAACAGCAAAGAGTTCTTTACTTATGTAAACTCTAGAAGGAAGGGGACGAATCAGATTGGTCCACTTGAGATCGATGGGTCAACTGTTGATGACCCTGCTCGGGTAGCTAACAAACTAAATGAATATTTTGCATCGACATTCACACATGAGGAGTTACTCAGCGAGGGGAATGCCAGAGGTGTATTCAACTCTAGCAGTAAGCTAGAGAATCTTGTAATAACTGAGAGCAAAGTGGAGGAGAAATTGTTGAAGATAAACACAAGAAAGGCACCTGGGGTGGATGGGATCTATCCAGTTATATTAAAGGAGGCAGCAAAGGAGGTAAGCAAACCCTTAGCCATAATTATGAGAGCTTCCTTGGACTCAGGGGAGGTACCCATTGACTGGAGATGTGCAAATGTGACCCCAATTCACAAAGGGGGATCAAAGGCTGACACAAGTAATTATAGACCTGTGAGTTTAACTTCTGTTCCCGGAAAATTAATGGAGGCACTGGTGAAAGAAGCACTGCAGGATCATCTAGACAAGACTTCAGTTATAGCTAGGACACAGCATGGTTTTGTTAAGGGGAAGTCTTGCCTGACCAATTTGATTGGATACTATGATGCAGTCACAAAAGAACTGGATGCAGGGAATAACTTTGATATTATATACTTGGATCTTAGAAAGGCTTTTGATACTGTTGCACATGGAAGACTGCTGCACAAATTGGAGCAGTGTGGCATTGGAGGCAAGTTGCTGCTATGGATAAAGGGGTGGTTTAGGGGGAGAAGACAGAGAGTGGTAATCAATGGACACTGCTCATCGTGGACTAATGTTATTAGTGGAGTCCCTCAGGGTTCAGTATTGGGGCCTTTATTGTTTTCTGTATTTATAAATGATATTGATGATGGTATATCAGGCTTAATGTCCAAGTTTGCAGACGATACGAAGGTTGGCAGGGTTGTCAAGGACACTACTGACACTATGCTGCTGCAACAGGATTTGGAAAGGTTGAGCAGATGGGCTTCGAGGTGGCAAATGAAGTTTAACATTGACAAATGTAAAGTACTACATATGGGAAACAGCAACCCCAGAGCAACGTATCAACTCTGTGGTACTACACTGACAGTGGTAGAGAATGAAAGGGACCTGGGGGTGGTTGTGCAGGCAGATATGAAGTTTTCTGAGCAGTGCAGACGGGCTGCAAGAGTAGCTCATGGTGTATTGTCAATGATATATAGGAATTTTTCTAGCAGGGATAAGGAGGTGATTATTCCCTTGTATAAGGCAATGGTCAGGCCACACCTAGAGTACTGTATACAGGCCTGGAGGCCTCATTTCAGGAAGGATGTAGAGCTGCTGGAACGAGTACAGAGAAGGGCAACTAGATTGGTGAATGGGACAAAGGGGTTCTCTTACGAAGAAAGGCTTAAGTTTTGCAAATTACAGTGTCTGGAAACTAGGCACCAGCGGGGTGATCTGATAGAGGTGTACAAAGCCTTGAATGGTTTGAGCATGCTCAATGCTGATGGGATTCTTCCTCTAGCTCAGAAAAATCACCTAAGAGGGCATAAATTCAAATTGAGGAAAGACAGATGTAGGATAGACGTGCGGAAATTTGCCTTTAGCCAGCGGGTGGTTGGTGGGTGGAACAGACTTCCATCCCTTGTCGTGGAAGTTGATAGCCTAAATAAGTTTAAGGCTCAGCTGGACAGGTATTTCGAACGAACAGAGGGGTGAAGTGGAAGTGGTTATTTTTATTTATTTATGTTACTTTTTTTTTTTTTTTTTTGGCTGATGCTGCATAAGCTTGCTTTCTTGCATCAAATGCCTCTACTAATGCTAATGCTAATGCTAATGCTAATATTTATCACCTTTAATTATGTGACTAAAGTATTTGTTTCCATATCTTGATAACAAATAGTATTCCCATACCTTTGTTTGTTCTTTTGCAATATTCAGTGTTTGTAACCCTTTCTATCTGAGCAATTGAGTATTCACCTATATATCCTCATCTTAAATGCTAATTATCCCTGTTACCTCTCCATGATAAGAGTCACAGGAACAGAAAGGGGCTCACAGGAAGAAAACATTTGAGAACAAATGATTTAAAAATCTAATACAACACATGCATTTATGAAATGAGATATTTTTATCAAATACTTCTACTTCTGGAAACCCATCCAGCAAGTAAACATATTTGGAATCATCTCTTTTGTAAAATTGGTTCTCGTTATTTTAGTAGAATTTATTTTAATTTATGGGTGTTGAAAACTTGCTAAAAGATAATGCACTATAAAACTAAGTAGTGTTTTCAGCAACCTATTAACTATAAAGAGGATCTTTATTGTAAGGTTCCTAGTTACACGCAGGTACCCTACCTTTACAAACCTTTCACGGCACTAAGCCAGGCATTTGCACTGTGCAGAACTAGCAAATTTTGAAACCTTGCCTTGATGTTTTTGTTGACATTTACCTCTCCAACAAAAAATTAGGATTGGGGCAGGGCGACCAAGTTGTAGTAGTTGCTGTCATGTTGTTCACTCTTTGTAATGACATAATTTTATAGGTCACATAATAAATCAGCTCCCAGAATATTTTAAGTGAATAATCCTTAACAAAAAATTTAAGAATGTTTCTCCAAGTCAAGAGATACATGTCTTATTTTATGCAATTACTGTTTAACTTATTCAAATTACACCATCTTAACAAAAATTGTTTAATGCTTTGTGACACAGTGCTGTCTTCACCATTCAGATTTTCTCCTTTTTGCTGACTGGCTTGCAATCTAAATTTCTTACAAGTCTCTTATTATATGTCACTGATTTAAACTTTTTTTTTTTTTTTATTTTAATATTCTACAGTTAGCAGTAGATCTCTTTGGTCATTGCTTTGATGCTTCTTATATTTGAGCATTTTTTTAAACTGTTTAAAATGAAATATAAATAAGGATACAGTAATTCAGAATCAAGAAAACAGATAAACCTATATAATTATACATTAAATTTAAAATTTTGAATTTATTCCATCTTTATTAACAACTCGTATCATCTCTTTCAAATGGATTCAGTTCTTTCTTTATACAACATATTCATTACTTTATTTCCAGAATTGCAAACCCAGATTCATTAGAAGGTATACTAATTCATTAAAGTCTCTTTTGGTACTAAAAGTACGAATGAAAGTGTGAACTTAATTCAGTTAAGGTCATCAATTAAATTATGAAACTCATTTTTGTTAATCATATTTCACTGGTATAAATATTCATTCTGTGGAATCTATATTAATTTATTGTGATTACTCTCAGGATTTTAATTTATGCCAAAATTATAAATTAAAATACTGGAATTAATTCAATTGAGGGCATAAAAAAATTAATATTTATTCATTCTCTAGTACCTACAGAATGAATAAATTCATTCTGTAGGTACTATTATCATTTGTAAGCTATCAAAACATAGATATATTACTAGTCTGTTTTATTTATTTCATTTTTTTTTTTTTTATGGCAACCCCAAATATGAAATCTTCCGTGTTTGTACTTGAATTTTTGCAGATATGATTTTCAGAAATTATATGTAAATGTCTTGAAAGGTTGTTCCAAAGAACAGAAATAGATGAGATGACTGAGAAAGAGGAATAGTAAGTGAAATTGGTTTGCAGTTGAACTGTGAAATGTTTACTAGTTGAGATACATGTTTAGACTGCATTAAGGAAAAAAGGTAAAGTGCAGCCATTATCAACCCACTGCAGGATGGAAGCCTCCTCAACAATTCATGCTGAGGAAAATGGACCGTAATCTGCCACGCTGGTCCCGTGCAGGTTGGCAGATTGACCGTATTCAGCAGTCAGGGTCTTGAAACCCGGTCTACTCAAAGAGCGTGTGCTACTGCACTCGCGCTCCTGACCACTTGGCTACGGATAGTACCTGTGGAATACCTTTAGAAAAGGTATTAGCAGAAACTGAATATCTGTCTCATAGACAGTGGATAGAATTTGTAAGATGTACCATTAATTAACCTGACCTGTTTTGGATCAAGCCTAGGAGTTAGTTTTTTTCTCTCCCATCTGGGCATCACTGTAGATGGGAGGGAGAGAATATTCTGTGGTAATGTGGATTTGTACAGTTAGTAGCTTTTTTAGAAGAAAAGTAAAAGAGGAAATCTAGTTTTTTTTTTTTTTTTTTTTTTTTAAGCAGGGTATGCAATATTTGGGAGGCTCATCCGTAGCCAGGTGGGAAGGAGCAGCAGTGCACCGGGGTTCGAGCCCGTCACCACCAAATACGGAGGATGCGGAAAGGTCAGGGAATGACCACCACATATCCCGGAGCAATATGGCCTTAGTTGCTAATGCTCCTAAAAAAACCAACCAAACAAATAGCAATATTTGTGATATGCCAAGAAAGGTTAAAAGTTAGGATTATTCTCCGTTAAGATAATCGATTTGGTTTGGTAACCTGAATGTAGTTGAAAATGGGCACAGGGTAGCAGATTTATTTGTAAGAAATAAGACAGGACTGTGTTTTATAAGGATTGAAGTTAACTAAGTTTTCTTCTCCCTGCTGGAGAATTACTTGGATATCAACATGTAAGGAACTGGTGGTGAATGTTCAAGAAGTTGTAGCTCTTCATGCAAAGAGGAATTTGTTGAAATCAAAAGCAGAATGTAGTGTACTGATATGAGTAGTATACAACAGAAGAGTAAGATAAAAACAGAACACCAGAATTAGTTGAGAAGTTGGAGAGCCATCTGCTACCACCCTCTGAACTATTGTGGAAAAAACTGAATACCCAGTTATGAATAACAGAAGGCAAACCATACGATGGAAGGTTGGTTAGATGATTTTTATGTAAAACGCGATCAAATGACATAGAAATGTCAACAGCAATTGCTAGAGTTTTACAAAACTTTTCCATATAATTTGTCAAAACAAATTATATGGAAAAGTTTTTTGTATTTTTGTGTCATTGACTTTTTGTATCATCATCATGAGACTACAACCAAGAAAGTGATGGATAACAAGTGAAATACTCATCCTGATTGTAGAAAGAAACAAAACCAGAAAGAAGAATACAGCCAAAGGACAAGAACAGTACAGAACACTAAGAAATAAAGCGACTGAGGAATGCAGAAGGGCAAAGTGTATGGGTGAAATATGCAAGGAAGTTGAATATAATTTAAACAGTGGAAAAACTGACACAGCATGCAAGATGATTGCTACATAAAAACTGAAAGGACAGAATTCATGGGATACCTGATTCCTGGGCAACGCTATGCTGTCACCCCTCTCACTAGTGGACAGACCCACCGCTAGGCGGGTGTATAGGTTCACTGCATTCACGTAGACGGTAATTCAGTGTCAGTATGGATAAACGTTGTGAGTTTATTATATGGTGCAAGGAACTCTGAGGCTTATGCTGCATCAGCCAAAAAATTCCCGAGTTACCCTGAGAGAGAGAGAAGTAGAAAGGAATCGCCAAGAAAGAGAAGAATGATAATATCCAGCTCAGGACCTTGGGTGTGCCAAGCCCATACTCACCGGATGTGGGCCCCAGGGGTGATTTAACAGACTTTGAAAAAGGGATGATAGTGGGTGCCCAATGCATTGGTCACTCTATCACGGAGGTGGTACAGAAATTGCACTACGCCTGCTCGACAGTATCAAGAGTGTATTTGGGAATATGCCATTTCCAGAATAACATCTCATTGTGGACAGTGCTGTGGGCAGAGAAAGTTGGTGGATGAGCGTGGCCGTCAATGGCTGCCTCGCATTGTTTCAGCCAACTGGAGAGTGACAGTGGCACAAATCGCCGCTGACATCACAGAGGACTGCCGACTTCAATGCTAGAAATGTCTCCACCAAGGCCATCAGGCGATCATTAGCCACAATAGGTTATGGGAGCTGCCAACCCACCAGAGTCCCATTGCAAACACCATGGTGCAGGACTGTGCACCTCAACTGGGCGAAAGAACATTGGCACTAGACCTTGGATGATTGGTGATGGGTCTCCAGGTCTGATAAGTCCCATTTCCAGTTATTTTGAGCAAATGGGAGAGTGCATATCTGGCAGAAACCGCACAACGCTATGAACCCGTCATGTCAACAAGGAACTGTTCAGGCAGGTGGACGGTTGGTAATGATCTGGGGCTTGTTCATCTGGCACATGTTGGGACCTCTGGTACATCTAGATGCATCTCTGAGCGGTCCAGGTTGTGTCCATCCTTGCAGACCATCTGCATCCCTTCATGGTCATTGTGCACCCACAGGGCAGTGGACTCTTCCAGCAGGACAATGCGCCTCCCCACAGAGCCGTGGTGACTAGAACATGGTTCAAAGAGCATTCCACAGATTTTACCACCATGGAATGGCTTCTCCGTTCACCGGACATGATTCCTGTGGGATGCTGTGGAAAGGTCTGTTCGAGCTTTGGATTCTCCACCCAGGAATTCGATGGAATTATTGACAGCAGTGCCACAAGCGTGGATGGAAATACCTGTGGAACTCTTTCGCGAACTAGTGCACTCAATGCCTCGCTGTGTGACTGCCCTTATCTGGGCGAAATGTGGGCTTACCCATTACTAGGTAGGTATCCCATGATTTCTGTCCACTAAGTGCACTTGAGACCCTAAAAGCAAAAGCACGGCAGTAAGAGGTAAAGATGGAAAGAGTATCTGAAGACCTCTATGATGGGAGCCAAATAAGTGAGGAAGCCTTGGAGGCTGAACATGAAGTAAAAGAGGATTGTTTGGTGCCTGACCTACTAGAATTAGAATTGCTAAAAAAAAAAAAAAGCAGGAGACAAAACAAGGAAAGAAATGTTCAATATCACAAAAGCAGTCTGTGAAGAAGGAAAAGATGTGGATGACTTTTTTCAAAGCCAGACAGTGACATTGCCAAAAAGAGGAAATGTGACAGTGTAAAGCCACGTATCCAAAATACTTTTGAACATAATAAAACACAGAAGTAAACCAAAAACTGAATAGTTTTTAAATGAAGATCAGTTTGGTTTTTGAAATAGAAGAGGGACATGAGAAGCCATCCTAATGCTATGCCCAATTGTAGATTGAAGAATAATCATAAATAAAACTACACATAGCTTGATCTAGAAAAAGCATTTGAATGTTCTTTGGGAGAAGCTTTTCAGAGTCATGAAGAAGGCCCAGATTGATTGGAGAGATTGACAAGCCATGAAAAAATTATATGAAAATCAAATGACAAAGATTGAATTTCAAAATTATGAACTAATAGCCAAGATAAGAAAAGAAGTTAGGCAGGAGTGTGCATTATCACCATTAGTATTTTTAACTTGTACATGAAGGATGCTCTAGAGAAAGTGAAGTGTAAAACCAAAGGAATAAACATAGGAAGAGTACATGTGCAATTCATCCATTTTGCAGATGATATAGCAGCACTAGCAGAAAATGAAGAAGAGTTGAAAATCACAATAGAAGTAATGGAAGAAGTTTTCTTAGAATACAGGTTCAAAATTAATACAAAAAAGACAAAAATAATGGTTGCCGGAAAAGCAAGTCAAAGCAAAACAGACATGATAGAAATAGATAACAAGTAAATTGAACAAGTAAGTTCATTTGCATATCTTGGAATACAGTAAAGCATAATTTAAAATTATATTAAATTATAAATGAATAACCCCTAATTTCACGTTGAAAGATGAAAGGAATATGCTTTCTTTATCTCTATGTGAAGGCAGTTGTGTTTAGTGTTTTGACTTAATAACAGAATTTGTGTAATACAAAAATAAATAAATTATCACGCTTTTGTCATGGTTTTTCAATTAATGTACTAATCCTTGAAGACTTCATTCAGTAAGGTTAAGGTAAATCAACTTCATTAGGATGAATTTTGTTTTTTCTTCTGTGGTGATGACATTCATTAGTGGAACCACAAGTAGTGACTTTGGGTTTCACTGTACTTTGATGCAATAGATAAAAGTGAAGGCTATATTTAACAAATATTTGTATTTTTTTAATGCTGAAATCTTCCATTTGCTTTGCTGCCTTGCAACGTTTTGCCAATACTAAAACTAAAATTTATCATATTTTTATATAAATATGAAATCAAAATTATTTGATAAATTTTGTCTGCTAATAGATATTAGTGTATTGCAAAAATGTTTCATGTTTCTGTGTGTGTTTTTTTAAATTCAGCAGGTAAGTTGAATTAAATCCTGTTACATTTATTTGGATATTTGAGTAGAACATTTTGAAGCAGATTTAAATGGCATACTATATCAGTCTCAGTGAAAATGTAAATATGTAATTGTTTAAAGGCTTCATCTGTAATTTAAATGGCATCATAATCTACCATAATGATGATTACTGTTATAGCAGGTTTTTTTTTTTTTTTTAGTCTGTTGAAGCCATTACAGTTGTGACTCTTAAGAGTAGCTTCCTGCCTTGTTATTTCTCTAAGAATCTTGTTCAGGAATTTAAGGTTTTTTTATAGAAACCAAATTGTTATATTTTAAGTTATAACATTGTGTAACCTAAAAATAAGTTTTAGGTTACACAATGTTATAACTTAAAATATGTTTTCATAGCTTTGGAAAAATTAGAATTACTATTTTTAGTAATAAGTGATTAACATATAAAAACAACTCAGAAAGCAAGCATATGAGCTTATGCAGCATCAGCCAAAAAAAAAAAAAAATCACAACATTCCCCCCGAATGCCTGTCCAGTTCCTCCTTAAATTTATTCAACCTATCAACTTCTACAATGGCAGATGGAAGTTTGTTCCAACAATTAACCACCCGCTGGCTAAAGGCAAATTTCCGCACATCTATTCTACATCTGTCCTTTCTTAATTTGAATTTATGCCCCCTTGGGTTCGTAATCTGAACAAGTGGAAGGATCCCATCAGAATTCAGCGTGCTCAACCCATTCAAGGCCTTATACACCTCAATCAGATAAAAGTGCAGGTGCCTAGTCTCCAGCCACTGCAATTTGCAGACTTAAGTCTCTCTTGGTAAGAGGATCCCTTCATTCCCCTCACCAGTCTTGTTGCCCTTCTCTGTACACGCTCAAGTAAATCTACATCCTTCCTAAAATGAGGCCTCCAGACCTGTACTCAGTACTCTAGGCGTGTCCTGACCATTGCCTTATACAGAGGGACAATCACCTCCTTTTCCTTGCTATCAAAATTCCTATATATCATTGACAAAACCCCATGACCTGCCATGGCAGCCTGTCTGCATTGCTCAGAAAACTTCATATCTGACTGCACAATTACTCCCAGGTCTTTTTCATTTTCTACCACCTTAAGTGTAGTACCACACAGTTGGTACGTTTCTCTGGGGTTACTTCTACCCATATGCAGTACTTTGCATTTGTCAAGGTTAAACTTCAGTTGCCACTTCTTAGCCCATCTGCCCAAATTATCTAGATCCTGTTGCAGTAGCACCCTGTCATTACTGTCATTAACAACCCTGCCAACCTTTGTATCATCTGCAAACTTTGACATTAAGCCTGATATACCTTCATCAATATCATTGATAAATATACAAACCAACAGTGGACCCAACACCGAACCCTGTGGGACTCCACTAATAACATTAGTCCACGAAGAGCAGCACCCATTGATTACCACCCTCTGTCTTCTCCCACTTAACCATCCATTTATCCATTGTAGCAACTTACCCTTAATACCATTCTGCTCCAATTTGTACAATAGTCTTCCATGCGCAACAGTGTCAAAAGCTTTCCTGAAATCCAAATATATGATATCAAAATTATTTTTGCATCCAGTTCCTTTGTAACCACATCATTTTACTTTAGTTCCACATCACAATCAAACATGAGTCAAAGTGCAGGGGTGTATGTGTGTAAATAACCATGAGTATTATTTCATTGCTGAGCATGAATATTATATGAGATACTTTATGCATATTCCTAACCACAGGTCTTCTTCTCTTGAATAACTACAAGGGCTTGTTTTACATTTATAAATTTACAATAAGCTATGGACAGTCACATTGTGCTTTAGAAACTCTTTTATTCTTAAGTAACAAAAAAAATAAATAAATAAAAATAATCTGCTTCAGTTTTTATCGTGCATTTTCAAAGTTGTTAGTTTGCTTAAGGTCAGTGTTAAGCAACTGAGCCCGTGGGTAGCAATATACAAAGTAAATCAAAAGTAACTTCGTGCATTTGTGTGCCTTATAATTTTTTTTATGTTTACATTATGGTAATCAGCCTTTTGCTAGCTGTGCTGTAATGTGACTAGTATAACTGTGTAGCTTCTCCAAGTCATTCACTTCATTTAGTAGTTGGAGGATCAGCATGTCTTTAATAACCACAAAAAAGTCCAATAGGCTGAGTCCAGCAAGAGAGCAGAAGTACAATGAGTGAGCTGGTTAAGGAGTGGCTGTTGTTCTTTTTGTGAAGAACTTTTCATACACTTTGAAATTTGCAGCACGAAACACTGAGACTGTCTGGACATGCTCCAAAACCATGTTGGATTTTTCACTTCCCACATTCTCATTGCTTGGGTTCACCCTGTCTATGACACAGGAAGTGCACACACAATGTCTGATCTTGTTGTCAGCCATAATAGCTTGTACCACCTGCATCAGGCGCCTCCGTAGCCAGGTGGGAAGGAGCAGCAGTGCGTAGCACACGCTTCTTGATTAGACCGGGGTTCGAGCCCGTCACCACCAAATACGGAGGATGCGGAAAGGTCAGGGAATGACCACCGCATATCTCGGAGCAATATGGCCTTAGTTGCTAATGCTCCTAAAAACCAAATAACAAATAACAAACCACCTGCATCTTGTATGGTTTGTAGAAGAAATTGATCATTCATTCATAAAATATTCTCTCTACCATAACTATTCATAATTTCAATAGTTAAAAATATAAAAAAAAAAATTAAATGTTCACGATGTAAATGATTGCATCACCATTTTTACATCTGCGATATTTAGTATTTTATAGCACAGTTATATATTAAAGCTTCATATTAATTCTTTTCTATTAATCAAACAATCCTATACCAATTACAAAAATAAAATATAATTTTCATATTAAATGGTAATTTTTTAATTATATTTTTATTTTTTAACCTAAGTAGTTGGGCAGGCCAGTTTTCACATATCATTGCCGAATTTTTCTTGATGATTTTTTTTTTTTATATATATAACAGTGAAGCTTACAAGTATAATTAATTATAATCATAACTGCAGCAGCTGAGTTAAAAATAATATAAATAAAACATTTATAAAATCTCACTGAAGTTCAAATTTAGTAACTTATAATAACACTTAAATTGTTATATTTTTAGCATGCTAGTATCTAAGGTATATTGCACTGTGCCTGTTATGTGTTGACAGACTGATTTGTATGTTGTACAGGCTGAAAATCCTGGAATTATCTAACCATCTTGCTCTTTCAGGAAAGAGAAATCTTACTCTTTCCTGAAATTATCTAACTATCTAACAGTATTGGTAAGTGGAATGAAGAGGTCCTCTTACCAAGAAAGGCTTAAGGGGGGGGGCATAAATTTATATTGAGGAAAGACAGTTGTAGAATAGATGTGCAGAAATTTGCCTGTAGCCAGCAGATGGTTTGTTCCAACAATTAATTGCTGGAACAAACTTCCACCTGTTAATGAAGTTGATAGCTTAAATAAGTTCAAGGAGAAGCTGGACAAACTTTTAGAGTGAGTGGATGTGTGAAATTTGTTTTTTTTTTTTTTTTTTTTTTGGCGCTGATGCTATATAAGCTCATACGCTTGTTTTTTTGCATCACATGCCTCTATTACTATGTTTCTGATGGAAGAGGCTTTTAAGAAGAAATACTCTGAGATTCAAATTCCTCATCAAATGAGTGATAATTGGCAAAAACATTGTACTGGTGTGGAAGATGTGGTGTCAGAATTTTTTTTTTTTTTTTTTTTTTTTTGGCAAAATACATTATGCATTAATATACACACGTGTTAATATCTTAATCATAAAATAATTTTAAGAATAAGATTTTTTTTAATGTGTGTGTGTGTGTGCTTTTTAATCCAAAGAGGTGCTTTTATTTATCACAGAATTCTATTTATAGAAAATCATAATGTGGCTGTGGATAGAGCTTTTTGTATTGATGTTTCCTCTGCTTAGTACCACCTCTATGCATTATAAAAATAAGTTCTGTTAATTAAAAATCAAATTATTATTTGCTTTTGATTTCATTTTTTTATCACACAGCTCCAAACTTTAGAAAATTATAATACAGTTGCAAATAGAGATTTTTAAAAAAAATTTTTTTTTTTTTTTTTTTTTTTTTTCAGTTATATTTTTTATTTCTAAACCAAAATGGTTGCTTTTGGCTAACACAGCACTCCCTTTAAAATGATCATTCTAAATTAAAATCAAATAATATACAGAAGTATTTCATAATTTCTCTGTAACTATAAAGTGAACTGTTTCTGAGAAACTTGTGAAACTCCTCTATAAATATCAAAGAGAATTACAAAACAGTATGTATTAGAGAAATTGAACTGTGCTTTGCTAAATAGTAATTTGGAAACTGACACTAAGCTTAATTACAGAAAAGTTACATTACACACTAGTGTGTGTTTGAGTGAAATGCATTCCTGAGAGTTTCAGGTTTTTTTTTTTTTTTTTTTCAAATTAGATATTTTTAAATACATTTTGCTACTATTGCAACATCCCTCAAAGTAGGTTCCTGAAATATACAATTATACCTCAGGGTATAATTGTATATTTCATCTTGTATCTGGATATCCTAACTCTTGTATAATTGGATCCTCCTCTCCCCTATGAACTGCTTTATATTGGTGGGGTAAAATACTCCTCAGGTGAATACTGCCAGGTTAATCCTGTTATATCTGTTTTATTAGTGGAGTCCACCAGGGTACGGTGTTGGGTCCATTGTTGTTTTCTGTATTTATTAATGATATTGATGATGGTATATCAGGCTTAATGTCCAAGTTTGCAGACGATACGAAGGTCAGCAGGGTTGTTAATGACACTAATGACAGTACACTGCTGCAACAGGATCTAGAAAAGTTGATTAGGTGGGCTGAGTTGGCAACTGAAGTTTAACATTGACAAATATAAAGTACTGCATATGGGAAGTAGTAACCCCAGAGGAACATATCAACTGTGTGGTACTACACTCAGAGTAGTGGAGAATGAAAAGGACCTGGGGGTAATGGTGCAGTCAGATATGAAGTTTTCTGAGCAGTGCAAAAAGGCTGCAAGAGTATATAGTATATACAGGAATTTTTCTAGCAGGGATAAGGAGGTGATTATTCCCTTGTATAAGGCAATGGTCAGGCCACACCTTGAGTACTGTATACAGGTCTGGAGGCCTCATTTTAAGAAGGATGTAGAGCTACTGGAATGAATACAGAGAAGGGCAACAAGATTAGTGAATGGAACAAAGGGCTGCTCTTATGAAGAAAGGCTTAAGTTTTGCAAATTACGGTGTCTGGAGACTAGGCATCTGCAAGGTGAACTGATTGAGGTGTATAAAGCCTTGAATGGTTTGAGCATGCTCAGTGTTGATGGGATTCTTCCTCTTGCTCAGAATAATCGCCTGAGAGGGCATAAATTCAAATTGAGGAAATACAGTTATAGGTAGATGTGCGGAAGTTTGCGTTTAGCTAGCGGGTGGTTGATTGCTGGAACAAACTTCCATCTGTCGTAGAAGTTGATAGCTTTAATAGATTCAAGGCAGAAATAGACAAACATTTGGAATGAGTGGGTGGGTGAAATGAGAAGGATGTGGTTTTTTTTTTTTTTTTTTTTGGCTGATGCTATATAAGCTTGCTTTCTTGCATCATGTGCCTTTGCTAATGATAACATTCATTGAATCTCTTCTTGGTTATCCTAACTCTTGTATCAGTGTTGCTTACACCCCTTGTAATTACTTTTACAGCTACGATTTTTTTTTTTTTTTTTTTTTTACTTAATTCTTGTCTGTATTATCTTTATAGTGTATCTACCAGATACGAATGCTTGAAGCCAATTAGTTTTCTCTGCAGATTTATTGGAATAGGTGACTTTAATTTTTAGTTACTTGGGTACTGCTTTAAATTCATAATAATTTAATACCTTTTTATAATATGTAATGCCTTTTCCCTATTTAATACATTTTCTGTTTCTTTCCTGTACACTTTTATCACAAACTAGCATCTCTGTTCCTGGCAATTCTGACACCTTTTATTGTAATTTTTAGTTCATAATATCAGCAATTGTATTTTAATTTTGACCATTACAGAAATCAATTTTTCTTTCATTTCTTCTTATCAGTACTAAAATTTAGTGTTCATTTATGTTATAGGTTAATTTATATTAAATATCTTTAATTGTGATTTTTAGAGCATGCAGTCAAATGCTTCACAAGAAATGGCAATTCTTGCCAGAAAACAGCTAATGACAACTTTTACTAAAGCTAGCACACAGGATGCATTTGTCGTGGACAACTCTAGCCATTCTGCTGGCATACCAATGGAAATACCCATTTTTCTACAAACTGTTAAAGCACAAGCTATTTCAGGAGCTTTTGTGTGGACAGCACTTATTATTACATGTCATCAGGTAAGTTTTTGTAATAAGTTTAATAGGGTGTATTTCAGTAATAGTTACTGGTAGTATATATTTTATGTATTTGTTTGTGGGGGGGGGGGGTTAATGAGTTATTTCAACTGTATACACAGGATTTATTTTCTTCTTATTGCTGTGATGTTCTTATATTTCTATATGAATAGCTTTCATATAATAAATAAAGGGCATAACATTTATCTTTAAAAAATATCAAGGATATGAGAGTGTGCGAATTCTGAAAATATTTTAAGGAGTGTTTTCAAAATATATTAAAAGGTACATGAAAGAGAAGGGTTGACTACCACTGGTCTGTTTTGCAGACATTGTATAATCTTGTGTTTGTTCATATCATTTTATTCTTACAGATTTCTTAAACCAAAATGGAATGGAATACAGTAAGACAGTTTCTGAAACTGTGTTCTGTGGAACACTAGTGTTCCACGAAAAATCGTAATTAATAATTAAAAAGAAATAAAATAAATAAATTTTGCATATTTGTAGTGTACACCACTTTTGTATCACTATAATATTTAACATAATTTTTTGTTCGGTTATTAATATGCTGACATAGACTAATAATAAAATAGACTGCGAAACACTCTATTTTCATGGGGTTTGCATAGAGAAGTATGCGTAGAAGTAATGACATCTACGAAAAAGTAGCAATCCTTTGTGAATCTGGTGATCTAGTATGCCATTTGTATGCGATTTAGCCCGCAGTACTTGGGTTGAAGGAGAGGAGGAAACAAACCGATATCATAACTAAACTCACTTCCTTGTATAAATTTTTTTTTTTTTTTTATAATTATTAGTATTTCGAAATATTATTATTAAAATATGTGACCATGAATTTGTGGTTTAAAAAAAGGAACTTTTAAAACGAGAAGCAAAGTACTTCTAGTAGTGAAACTGTGGTCGATGAAAATGAACACAATATTGTCACACTTCAAAGTGAGGATGAACAATCGCAGCCTTTTGTTCCCCAAAAATCTGAAGTGAAAAAACAGGAACCAACTAATAAAAGACCAAAACAAAAGTATAATGACAGTAATTTGAATTTTAGCTTTACATGTGTTGGAAATAAAGATGTTCCTGATGCACAGTGCGTCTTATGTAATAAAATATTAGCAATATTTCTTTAGCTCCTGATAAACTTGTTTCGTAACTGTTCCATGAATATGTTGCGAGATGAAAAGTGTTCCATGACTAAAAACATTTGGGAAACGCTACAGTAAGATATAAAACTTCCTGCTGGTTCATTGGCAATACAGGAAGGATGCTGTGAATTTCCCAGCCAACTTCTGCACTCAACTTTTTAGGGGAGGGGAAAGAGGGATGCTTTCACTGTTTCATTGATCGTTTGTTTGAGTCGAAGTGGTGCACTGGTGTTTTGCCCATAGTGATATATAGTCTCCAAAACTTGAGTGTCATTAGCTTCAAAATGATGCACAATCTCATGACAGTACCTCACTCTTTCTCACTTCTGATCTGCATTCAGTGCTTTAGAGACCCACCTTAAAGAATCCTTTTTCATTCCTACAACATTCACCCCAATATCATGAGCTTGCTAATGAGAGATGTTGAATGTTGTCTCATTGTGCTTTAATGTTATTCTGCAGTCTTGTCTGATCAGGTCATGAATGAATTCACGTTTGCAGATGTTGACACTGTAACAGGCCTCCCATCAGGGTGCATTTCCAACACTGTTTCATCCACTCTTAAATTCTCAAACCAAGTTTTTGACTGTGGCATATGAAGGACAAGATTCCCCTAATTTTTGCTGCATGACTATGCTTTTCTTTCAGTGACATTCCCTTCAAATGGTAATCAGTGACTGCATGGCACTTTTTCTCTCTCTAAATGGTCACCATCTACACTCACCTTCCACACTTTGCCTTCTGTAAAGGAGAAGCATATAGTTGGCAATACATGATTTCACTGAAATTTTCTGTGAACACAAAAGAAGAGTTACAGCACAAATTGGCAAAATTTTCCTTCATGAAAACCTTAGCAATATGGTAATATCTTAATCCTAAAACTTTTTTTTTTTAATCTAAGCAGGTGCTTTTATTTGTCACAGAACTCTATTTTTAGAAAATTATAGTGTGACTGTGAATAGACCTTTTTGTATTGAAAAAATAAGTTATGCTAATCATAATCATAATGCAAATTATTATTTGCTTTATGAATAATTATTTAGAGTTTACTTAGTTACTAATTAGCTTGTTTGCAAAATAGAAAACTTAAATAAAAGGAAAATTAGTAAAAAAAAAGTTCAAAATTAGGCATATCAGACCATTTAAGTAGGTTGTTAATTTATAGGTGATATTCTCTGGAGTAACTAAATTTAGCTCTAAAATTACAGTGAAAGCCTATGTTTTTAGTAATGGTTTGCATTCTTATATATTCCTTAACTGCGCAGCTTCTCAGGGTCACATCCAAGCTGATTGTATATGCTGAGAATGTTAGTAAGAAACTTGATTATGTATATTGATCTTAATGGCACCAGTAGATAATAATTTACATTATTTTTTGTTTTTGGGATAGTTTGCAGATGTTATTGAGTATATCAGCGAGAGAGAGAGAGAGAGAGAGAGAGAGAGAGAGAGAGAGAGAGAGAGAGAGAGAGAGAGAGAGAGAGAGAGAGATGGTGTTGAGAAGTGACCTCGAGATAGTGAAAATAGAATTTTCACTGTCTTGAGGTCACTTCTTTTGTTTCTGTTTACGGTACCAGATCTAGTACTCCATTTCAAGGAGGTTTTTTGATAAGTTGCAGGAATGGAGGACCTGACTCGAAAGCCACAGAGCAGTATTTGTGTGGAGCACATGGGATATACTGAACTCTGAGGCTAGAGGTGTGTATCCCTGTCGTTTCTTGTCTTATAGTTCACATCACAGGCATACATTTTTCTATTGGTATTTTTAAAATGGTAGTGGAGAGTAACACATTTATCACAACAAGTCTATGATCAAAGTGATAAAATGACATTGTTAATTTTTGCACATCCTGTCCATCATTCAAATTTAATGTCGAATTTCTTTATGGTAAATTTTTATATTCCTCTTCATTAGTTGGCCTGATTTTCTGGGATTAATCTCAAGACCAGTACTTTCAAGGTATTTTTCAAACTGGAAATATAGTTAGCTTAGTAGAGGCATGTGATGCAAAAAAACAAGTTTATACAGCATCAGCAAAAAAAAATAAAAAAGCCTTCCCATTTCACCCATCCATCAACTCCAAAAGTTTGTCCAGTTCTTCCTTGAATTTATTTAAATTATCAACTTCCACAACAACAGAAATTTGGTCCAGCAATCAACCACCCACTGACTAAAGGCAAATTTTTGTACGTCTATTGTACAACTGTCTTTCCTCAATTTATGCCCCTTCTAGTGCATAATCTGAGCAAGAGGAAGAATTCCATTGGCATTGAGCTTGCTCAAACCATTCAAGGACTTATACACCTTGCAGATTCCTAGTCACCTGACAATTAAATCTGCAGAATTTAAGCCTTTCTTGGTAAGAGCAACACTTTGTCCACTCACCAATTTTGTTGCCCTTCTCTATACTTGTTCGAGCAGCTCTACGTCCTTCCTAAAATGAGGCCTCCAAACCGGTATGAGGTACTCAAGATGTGGCCTGACCATTGCCTTATACAAAGAGATAATCACCTCCTTATCCCTGCTAGCAAAATTCCTATATATCATTGACAAGAGCCCATGAGCTGCTCTGGCAGCCTGTCTGTGCTCTGAAAAAACTTCATATATGACTGCACAATTACCCCCAGGTCTTTTTCATTTTCCACTACCTTCAGTGTTATACCACACAGTTGGTATGTTATTCTGGAGTTACTGCTACCCATACGCAGTACTTTACATTTGTCAATGTCATACTTCAGTTGCCACCTCTCAGCCCATCAACCCAACTTTTCTATATCTTGTTGCAGTAGTGTATTGTCATTAACAACCCTGCCAACCTCCCTATTGTCTGCAAACTTGGACATTATGTGCTTTATATACCTTCATCAGTATTGTTGATAAATATAGAAAACAACAATGGGACCAACACCGAATGCTGGAGACTCCACTAATAACATTAGTCCACGAAGAGCAGTGACCATTCATTACCATTCTCTGTCTTCTCCCACTCAACCATCTCTTTGTCCATAGCAACAACTTTCTTTTAATGCCATATTGCTCCAATGGGTACAGCAGTCTTCCATGTGCAACAGTATGAAAAGCTTTTCTTGAAATCCAAGTATATGATACCAAAATAATTTTTTGCTTGCAGTTCCTTTTTGACCACATTGTAGTATCCAATCAAATTGTGATCAGACAAGACTTCCCCTTAACAAACACATGCTGTGTTTGAACTATAACTGCAGTCTTGTCTATTCAGTCTGCAATGCTTCTTTAACCAGTGACTCCATTATTTTCCCCAGAACAGAAGTTGACCTAACAGATCTGTAATTACTTGTGCCACCCTTCGATCTCCCTTTGTTATTTGCACCTCTCCAGTCCATGGTGATCTCCCCTGATTCTAACGATGCCCTCATAATCATGGTTAAAGGCCTGCTTACTCCCTTTTCTGCCTAATTTAATATAACTGGATAGATCCCATCCGCCTCATGTGCCTTTCTTATGTTTAACCTAAATAATTTCTACTCCTCCTTGCTCTCAGTTATTACAAAATAATTTAGCTCCCTGTTAGAGTTTGATAGACTTCTGGCATTCCCCTCCCTAAATAACTCCTCATGTGTGAATGTAGATGCAAAATGCTCATTGTTTGTCAGCTACCTATGCAGGATCAACAGTGAAACCATCAATATCAAGTGGACTAATCTGATTCATCCCCTTTTTCTAGAGTTTACATAAGTAAAAGTCTTTGCTCTTTTTCTTTACATCCTTTGCCAAAGATTTCTCGTAATCTGCCCTCACTTGCCTAACCTCCTTTGTGAATTGATTACAGACTAGCTTATATCTACCATA
This sequence comes from Mastigoproctus giganteus, assembly GCF_048544385.1. NCBI lineage: Eukaryota > Metazoa > Arthropoda > Arachnida > Uropygi > Thelyphonidae > Mastigoproctus > Mastigoproctus giganteus. Next base: position 202,063,715 of record NC_143582.1, on the reverse strand, counting down.
GGCTTCTGTATTGCCCGATAATTTGGATACATCCCATGCATTTTTCTTCTCTGCCATGAGTCTCATTAGTTCATCTGACATCCATTAAGACATCCATCATCTGACATCCTTGAACAGTATTTCAAGGATGTCAGATGATGAAAAGCCTGGTAGCTTCCAAGATCACTTCCTTGACTGCTTCCCATTTAGAATCTGTTTTTGATAACATCATCAGTAGGTCCCACTCTATAGAATTTAAAAATTGCCTGATACCACTATAGGCACCTTTATTACTATACCCTTCCCTTTTCCCCTGATAGTAGTTACATCTTTAAGTAAATCCCACATCAGTACACTGTGATCACTGCTGTCTAGTGGTTCCTTTATCTGTAAATTCTTAATGCACAAACAATCACTGCTGATAATGAGATCTAAAGTATTATGCCCTCTAGTTGCCTCTCAAATGTCCTGCTGCTGTAGAAAACAACCATCTAATAAATCCATAAAAGCCTTGCTAGTGTAACAGTGATCAATCTACAAGTTCCAGTCAATATCTGGGAAGTTGAAAATCCCCCAATATAAGACATTCTGATTTACTGGCCTGCTCTTTTTCTCTGTATAGTTGTTCATTGTACTCATCAGAGTCATTAGGCCTATAACACACTCCTACGCTCGTTTTTGCTTTCCCAGTGATTGTTGCACCAAATTGACTCAACATCCAGTTAGCCATTGCTGTCCACCAATGTTAACTGGATGCACTACCTTAGACTTTGTGTTTCTCAACTAACAGCATAACCCCTCCTCCCTTTCTGTACACATTGTACTCCCCAAATTCCAATTCTGCATTCCTTATATCTGTCTGACACCACATCTCTGATATAGGCCTAAACCTTGAACAGTATCCTTTAGTTGGTATAAAAAGCTTAGTACACTTTCCATTTAGAATTTGCAGTTGTTAGCATCATCAGTCGGTCCAACTAAAAGGAATTTATCTTTCTAAGGCTATTATAGTCCCTTTCACAAAACTGAAATCTCTTTTCTTTACCAGTGTCAGCAGTTACTCACATCAGACAAGAAATTAAAATGATTTGTGGTATTTAGGGCTGATAACAGATTGAAAACATGTATCTTCTCAGCTTGTTTGCTTACAGAACTGGAGTATAAGGTCAACCCAGTTTTTCTGTTTACAGTTATACCAGCTGTGATTAAGAAGCAAGGGTTTCCACCATGAAAGATGGAACACAGAAAAGATGTTAGTGAGTTAGCCACAAAGGACATTCTGTTAAAGAAGTAACTGAATTTTCTGTTTGTTTTTTAGAAAGAACAGTAAAACAAGTTTTTAAGGAACGCTATGTGAGTTGAAATCAACCAGAAATAAGTGGCAGAATTGTAGTCGAAAGCTTGTGTTAAGTAATTGTGATCAGCAATGAATGTAGAGTCTTGTAAATGAAAAATGATTTCAAACAAGACAAGACAAGAACTGCTGCTGTAAACAGTTAACTGAACACCTCATCAGCTGATTTCTAAGAGAACATTGTAAAGAGAATTGCAAAACATGTATATCTGGATTATGTCCCCAAAAAAGGTCAATGTGAACAGCTGGCCATAAAAAAGCATAAAAAGCTAGATTATTGATGATTATTAGACTGTGATATTGTCCAACAAATTCAAATTTTGCCTATACTCTAATGATGCCAGGCACTGAGTTTGCAGAGAATCAATTACGCATTTCATTGACTATGTGCAAGCTAGTGGTGGATCAGTGATGCTTTGGGGTGTTTTAAACTAATATGAACTGAATTCCCTACTTGAAATACGAGTCAGGATGAATCAGGCTGGCTATACAAATATTCCGGATCAGATTATGCTTTTGCTGAACATTTTAGGGGACATGATTTTTGATACTCCTGTATTCAGGGTGACCACTGTTCAGTTCACAGTGCCTCTGCTGTTTTAAATTGGCACAAGGGAATGGTAGGCCATTTACACTGGCCATCAAGTAACAGATTTCAGTCCTGCATAGAATGTATGGGACTGTCTCAAATGAATTACAGGCTCAGTTGTTAGAATGGCCTAATATCTATATAAAATATTTAAGGGGTCTAGTTAAACCAACGAGAATTCAAAGTGATTTAGGCCAAGGGAGGCTTACATAGATGACTAATTTTTTGTCTGGTGTTTGCATATCTTTAAGTAAACCCCACATCAATACACTATGATCACTACCACCTAGCAGTTCCTTTACCTGAAGATTCATAATGCATAAATAAGAGTCACTACTGATAATCGGAACAAGAATATTTCCTTCTCTTATTGTCTCTCTAACATGGTGGTGAAAAAAACAGTCATTCAGTAAATCCACGAAAATTCTGCTACTGGTGCAGCCAATCCACAAGTTCGGTTAGTATCTGGAAAGTTAAAATTCCCTATTATAAGACATTCTGATTTACTAGCCCCACTGTATTTGTCCATATAGTTGTTAATTAAGCTTGTTACAGTCATTTGACCTCTAATATACTATAATAACTCTCATTTTTGTTAAGAAGATTCAAGGGAAAGGCAACAACAAACTGATTCAGTATTACACGGTTGTGGGCATCCCTGTCAGCTAGTAGTCCATATTAACTGGGTGCCACTGCTTTAGAATCTGGACGTCTTAACCAAGAGCATAACTATCCTTATCCTGTCCACTTTCTCCTTTCTGTACACAGTGTACTCACCATATTGAAATTCTGCATTCCCAATGTCTAAATGGCGCCACGTTTCTGATATCCCTGCAATGTTAAGTCATCAAATGTGTACATTTTATGACTTAACCAATACTTCAAACCTGAAAAATGTATTGCTATTCTCCTACCATGTGTACAATCAAGTATATATGCATGCCTCTTTTTACTTCAGAAATGCATACCTTCAGAAATATGCTTTAGAAAAATATCACACAGAGGCATTCAAAATTTATTCTTATAACTGAAGATGTGATTCTAATAAATGATAAAAGTGTAGTGTATTTTATGGATTTGAATCGGTTCTTTGGAATTTGATTTTCTAATGCGACTGATTCTAATAACCAGTGATCACTATAACCGATGCTTACTGTACTACAAGCACCATTGCCTCACTCACTATCAACGACATCAGCACTTCTGAAAATGGTTGTCAGTGAGATAGGAGCGGTTTCAGCTCTTTTGTTGTCCCGATGATGACCACCGGGTATCTGGAAACGTCACCTATTGTCTCATTTAGTGAAATTTGGTGCTTGTAATAGATTATAAATACTTAAAGCTAATTTTGAAAATTATTCAAATGGTATAAGAGGTTTTTTTGTATTATATTCATAATCTCATAGATCATCATAAAACATCCTTCCTAAATTATATTAATATTGCAGAACTTTTGTTAACTCTCATGTTATCACCCTGGATGTTGAACACTCCTATTTCCCTTATGTGGGCTAACATGTTTAGGTACACAGATTTTTATTTATTTTATTTTTTTTATAAATAATTTTAGAAACACTAATTTCAAAAAGAAAGAAAAAAAAAGAGATACTAGGCACCTGCGAGGTGATCTGATTGAGGTGTATAAGGCCTTGAATGGTTTGAATAGGCTCAGTGCTGACGGGATACTTCCACTTGCTCTGACTAAGAACCTGAGGGGGCATAGATTCAAATTGAGGAAAGACAGTTGTAGATTAGATGTGTGGAAGTTTGCCTTTAGCCAACGGGTGGTTGATTGCTGGAACAGACTTCCTTCTGTTGTTGTGGAAGTTGATAGCTTAAATTACAATTTTCTGAAAATGGAGTTCCGTTTTTAAAAATTAAAACAAAAATAAATAATTGTTCTTTTTTTTTAACATTGTTTTTCTTAAAAACTACTTCATTTTTGAAAGAAGGAAAAAAACACTCCTGAGGGCATTTTCAAATCTTTTGTTTTGTCGGGAACCCACTTATTACATGCAATTTTGAATAACTCTGTATATTTGTGGAATTTGTTGTTAAATCTGTGATTCTGCTATGTAAATCTAATCTCGCCTCTGTGATATACATACAGGATAAATTCCTTATCTGCTTTGATATATATGATAGTTTGAAACTAGCAAACTAATATTTATTTCATTTTATAGCTTTAGAGTTGATTGATTGAAGATTTCAATAAAAACCTTTATTTGCTACTGCATTAAATTTTTTGAAAATGGAGGTAGCAATTACCACAAACAATCAGTTTGTGGTAATTGCTACATCAGCTGAGAAATAATAACGATTTAGCCATAATTATGAAAGCTTCATGGGACTCGAGGGAGGTCCCCATGGACTGGAGATGTGCAAATGTGTTCCCAATTCACAAAGGGGATCAAAAGGTGACACGGGTAATTACAGACTTGTTAGTGTAACTTCTGCTCCGGGGAAAATAATGGAGTGACTGGTTAAGGAAGATGCAGGATCATCTAGACAAGACTGTGGTTATAGTTCAGAAACAGCATGGGTTTGTTAAGGGGAAGTCTTGTCTGACAAATTTCATTGGATACTATGATGTGGTTACAAAGGAACTGGCTGCAAAGAATAATTTTGACATCATATACTTGGATTTTAGGAAAGCTTTTGATACTGTGGCACATAGAAGACTACTGTACAAATTGTAGCAGTATGGCATTAAGGCCAAGTTGCTACAATGGATAAAAGAAATGTTGAGTGCGAGAAGACAGTGGTAATCAATGGACACTGCTCTTCATGGATTAATGTTATTAGTGGAGTCCCCCAAGGTTCGGTATTTATCAATGATTCAGTGAAGATATATCAGGGTTAATGGAGAAGTTTGCAGATGATACGAAGGTTGCAGGGTTGTTAATGACAGTAATGATAGTACACTACTGCAGCAGGATCTGGAAAAGTCGAGTAGATGGGCTGAGAGATGGCAACTGAAGTTTAACATTGACAAATGTAAAGTACTGCATATGAGTAGCAGTAACCCCAGAGTAATGTATTAACTGGGTGGTACTACACTCAGGGTAGTGGAGAATGAAAAGGACCTGGGGGTAATGGTGCAGTCAGATATGTTTTCTGAGCAGTGCAAAAAGGCTGCAAGAGTAGCTCATGATGTCTTGTCAATGATATACAGGAATTTTGCTAGCAGGGATAAGGGGGTGATTGTCCCATTGTATAAGGCAGTGGTCAGGCCACATCTTGAGCACTGTATACAGGTCTAGAGGCCTCATTTTAGGAAAATGTAGAGCTGCTGGAATGAATGCTATTGAGCTTGGAAAGTTATCTTGCCACAATTGGGCTGCATCTGAGCCCTTCCAAATCAGCCCAACTGCCGATAACCAAGAAGAGGGTCAAAAATGATATCCAAATCTTTGTTCGTGGGGAGCCAGTGCAAAAAGTGACCTCCCATACTGACCTTGACCTCACCTGGGATGTTGGGCTCACATTTCAGCCTCACTTTGTAAGGATGAGGCAGAAGACGTACACGGCTCTTTGGGCAGTGCGTCAAGAGCTTGTTGGTGTGCATCAGCCAGCGCTGCTTGTTCGGCACATCCTGAGGTGTATTACGCCGATTCTTCTCTATGCTTCAGAAATTTGGTCATCTGCTCCTGCCTCATATCTTCAGAAGTATCTCAGTTTAGAGTACTGGTTGCTTAAATGGATGAACAGGGTGGTAGGCCACCTCCTAACTATCTCCAGATCGATCCTACAGGCAAATCTGGGCACCACTCCCTGGAGACATATCATCATGACAAAAAATGCCCTCACGCTTGCACAGCTTATAACGAGGCGAATTGATGCTCCATCGGTATCCACATTAATATCTGGCCCGAAGAGGGGAGCTCCCCGACTCCTGTCTCCCTCTGCATCTTACGCTGTCAAGCATTGATTCCCTGAGGAACATGTTTCCAGCCAAGTCTTCAGATCTTCAATAAAATTAGGATCCATCCTGATAGGTTCTGTGAAGACAAGCTCTACAGGAAGGATATCCTCAAGAACTGCTACCAGATAATGAATCTATGATACTCACCTGCTCCTGGACATGACTGACTGTGTTTTTTTTTTTTTTTTAAACTTGCCTATTTGTATCTGACAAAGACTTTTTGGCTTCGTGCAATCATATATTTTGTATATTTAAACCTGTAAAAGTCTCAGGTCGAGCACGCATGTACTTTTGTTTATTGTACATTGTGTTCCTTGCACCTTAGTCTGTAAATATATAGAGCCATCCCGGGGTGACCCAAGGTTTCTTGGGAAATAAACTGATTTTAATAATAATAATACAGAGAAGGGCAATGAGATTGGTTGGTGTTACCAAGAAAGACTGAAGTTCTACAAATTGCATCTTCTGGAGACTTGCAAGGTGATCTAATTGAGGTGTATAAGGCCTTGTATGGATTGAGCAAGTTCAATGCTAATGGGATTCTTCCTCTGCCCAGATTACTCACCTGAGGGAACATAAATGCAAATTGAGGAAAGACAATTGTAGAATAGATGTGCGTAAATTCACCTTTAGCCAGCGGGTGTTTGATAGATGGAACAAACTTCCATCTGTTGCAGTGGAGGTCAGCAACTTAAATAAGTTCAAGGCAGAACTGGACAAGTTTGGAGTGAATAGATGGGTGAAATGGGAAGGGTTTTTTTTTTTTTTTTTTTTTGGCTGATGCTATATAAGCTTGCTTTCTTGCAAGATATTTTATTTTTACAATTTATATAGTGCTATTAAACATTAAAATATATATTAATGAAAAACTTTATATATACATGGCTATGTTGTAATTTGCTAAAAATTAGTTACATAGAAAGGTGGATGTAATGAAACATTTTTTATTTTAAACTTTACTACATTTGTGAAGTATATATATATATATATATATATATATATACTAAATAGATACGTTATAGTGTAAAGTTAATATCTTTAAAGTTTGAAAATCCATATAGCCATAGTCCTGCCATATCTCCAGTATACATGAAAACCAAAATATAAATCATATTAAGTAAATTAATAAAATAATAAGCCCAACACAGGAAAATTATTTTGCAAGGAACTTTGTCGAGGGCTAAACCCTTACAAAATAACCAACCCATGCTAGACTGAGCCATCGGTTTCTGTTATCATCTGCCTGTATACTAAAGCCAAAATAATATAATAGTGGAAATGTGGAATAATTTAGTATAACATTAACGTAAGATTTGAGACAAATGTAAGTCTAGAATGCCAAAACAACAAGTGTCGTACCGTAATACATAACAACAATTTATAAATGATACAGGCTGGATGATATTTAGCCCGACCGATCGCTACCACATTATAAGCACAACTGAGTAATTATTAAAATTTTTTCTGAACACAATTTAGCATAAAATTTTGCAGAAAATAGCTAATAAAGCTAACCGAAGGAGAACGGAAAAATGTATAGTAGAGCAATAGTACCTCACTCCCCCTCGAATTACTCTAATAGTTCGCGAGGTATGAAAAATAAGGCAAGAGGAAAGCTAAAAGCAAAAAGAAAGAAAAGGTCAATTTATCGATAGTACATCGGATATTAACCGGGAGCGTAACTTCCCGACCCTAAAAGTAGGGATCCTGGTTAGGTAGTAAAGGCCTGTAAAAATATATCAATCGAATAAAAAGAAAAAGAAGAAAAAGAAAAAGGAAAAAACGGAATGGCTAATTCCTAATAAAGTTTACTTTAAGTATGACATAAATAATGTCAGATAAAGTCAAATTGTCAGTAATGCTAAGAGAACGAAAGACGGAACCTGTCAGATAAGGTCGAATTGTCAGTAATGCTTAGAGAACAAAAGAGGGGACATGGTAAAAACCCCGTAAGGAATCTACCAAGCATACTTTACCGTAGCCCAAGGCGGGAAAAACAAAACGCCTGCAGCAACCTCACTAGACTTATATAACTACAAAGCGTCATGCGCCACCTAAGATTTGTCAAGAATTAGCCGGTGTTTTTTGGATGAACAAAAGCATAATAGCGCCCTCTATAATAGAGAAAACAAAACCAATAATACTCAGATGTAGAAGAGAAATCCTAGTATAATATAGAATTCATTCCTACTGTAAAGAACCCATATAGGTACCACTTTTCTAAGGCGTAAGCTATATATAGCGAGTTCAAAACAGCAGTCCCTAGTATGTACATGTATATACAAAGGCTAATTAGTACACCACTCGCTATATCTATACCCTATATTAAAAAACAATAATGATTACATTAAGACCACGGCAATATCCAAAATGTATATAACAGTTTAATAAACTGCCTGCCTAATATTTTCGATAATTTCCAACTGGTTTAAATTATCGTGGTACTTTTTTAGTGCTATGGATAAAGCAGTACTCATATGTTTCAAAATGAAATTATATGGGAAACCGTTATCCAATAATTTATGCTATATATTTTTACAGGCCTTTACTACCTAACCAGGATCCCTACTTTTAGGGTCGGGAAGTTACGCTCCCGGTTAATATCCGATGTACTATCGATAAATTGACCTTTTCTTTCTTTTTGCTTTTAGCTTTCCTCTTGCCTTATTTTTCATACCTCGCGAACTATTAGAGTAATTCGAGGGGGAGTGAGGTACTATTGCTCTACTATACATTTTTCCGTTCTCCTTCGGTTAGCTTTATTAGCTATTATCTGCAAAATTTTCTGCAAAATTTTATGCTAAATTGTGTTCAGCAAAAATTTTAATAATTACTCAGTTGTGCTTATAATGTGGTAGCGATCGGTCGGGCTAAATATCATCCAGCCTGTATCATTTATAAATTGTTGTTATGTATTACGGTACGACACTTGTTGTTTTGGCATTCTAGACTTACATTTGTCTCAAATCTTACGTTAATGTTATACTAAATTATTCCACATTTCCACTATTATATTATTTTGGCTTTAGTATACAGGCAGATGATAACAGAAACCGATGGCTCAGTCTAGCATGGGTTGGTTATTTTGTAAGGGTTTAGCCCTCGACAAAGTTCCTTGCAAAATAATTTTCCTGTGTTGGGCTTATTATTTTATTATTTTATTAATTTACTTAATATGATTTATATTTTGGTTTTCATGTATACTGGAGATATGGCAGGACTATGGCTATATGGATTTTCAAACTTTAAAGATATTAACTTTACACTATAACGTATCTATTTAGTATATACATAACGTCCGATGTAATGTTCGATCGTTTGATGGCATTAATTGGGTGTTCTATATATTACACTTTAACTATAATTTTACATCTTTACAACCTAAACTCAGTAATATTATGGATGCTTTATATATATATATATATACTTCACAAATGTAGTAAAGTTTTTTTTTTTTTTTTTTTATTTATTGAGTAAAGCAGCCCCTAGCCAAAAAAAAAATCTGGCAAATCTGCCATACATATAGAAATAGTTTTGATAATAGAGAGCTATTAAGTGCTCGATAATTCCTATATTCTATTATATTATGAAAAAACAGGGATTACCTTTATTTTAGATATAGGAAGCTTCCTATATCTAAAATAAAGGTAATCCCTGTTGTTTCATAATATAGAAATAGTATAGTACAGTATACAATTATTAACAGTACAAATTTCATATTCACATTGCAAATCAACTGTACTGTGCAATGGTCATCCCCTCAACTACGGCACAACAACCTGGCAAGTAGGCTACAGCAGAAACCAATGAAGAGACTGTCCACAGATGAGCACAAGCATCACATCCTAGAGACTGATCATCACAATGAGCTGGACACATAGGTTACAACAGAAACCGATGAAGAGACACTTCACAGTTAGCACAAGCATCACATCCTAGAGATTGATCATCGCCGGTATTTTCCAGAAGACAAAGAGTTCAATGAATAGCCATCTACCAGGAGTCAGAGAGCTCAACAGAAGTTACTCATATTAACCAGCAAAACCAAGCTGGAAGAAGGCGTTATTGCAGGATCAAATCCAAGAAAAACAACTAAGACTTCTTGCTAACTGCATTGGCAGGAGCAGAAGTGGACACCCACCGATTAAGGAAACAGAGTACCAACATCCTGTCTACCTCTGCAAAGAATTTTCTCTGTTCCTATATAAAAAATAACATACTGTTCCATGTAAAGAAGAGGGTACAGTTCACCATTCATCCCTTATTCAACTTAACTCTTCAAATTGCAAAAGTATATTCCTTCTCACGAAAACTGAATTTGCAAAATTTTGAAAGGCAATAAAATTTTCCCTTGTTTTAATAAGTAATGGCTCAATCCCATTCACCAGATGAGTTACATTATTCAGTAAATCCAAATGCAAATCAGCATATTCCAAACAATTAAACACAACATGTTCCCATGTTTCCAGATCACCACACATACAGTTGCATCTTGCTATGATTCTAAGACTATTCAGTTTAAAAAATGATGATCTGTGACCTGTTAGTAAGCATGTACAACGTAGATTTGGTACTAACCAGATTGGTTTAATATAATTCATGCCATTAACATAAGGGGAAAATTTGAACATTATTTTACCTTTTTCCGAATAATTCCATCTGTTTTGCCATTTTTGTAAAAGAAGCTCCCAAATCCTCTTTTCGTTTCTCAAGTCATTTAAAGTATTAATTTCGATCTCCAGCAACTCGGATTTTATATCTCTTCTCAAATAAAAGGATAGGCTTCTAAACGCTGCAGGCAGCCTCGTCACACAAAACTGCAAATCAAGTGGCATTTTGCCAGCTAACACTTGCAAAGCTTCTGTGGAAACCATTCTTCAGGCCATAACCGTTTTGAGTAACATAACTTGATGTATAGAATAGAGCATTCTGGTGTTGCTTACTTTGATTGTATGACAAACCCAGATTGATGCACCATACGTAACAATCGACAGAAAAATGCAATCATAAATCAAATCGAGTGCTTTCCCCTTTATCCCCCATTTCACCTGCGTTATTCTTGAGATCATTGCAATAAATTTCTTCACTTTCTCTGATATATAATTAATATGCAGGATAAAGTTCAAGCCACTAGCAATACATATTCCCAAGTATTTAATCATTAACACCTGCTGTAAGGAAATACCATTCAACCTTACAAGTGGTCTATTAAGAGCCAATTTACCCTTCAACATCGTGATTTTAGTTTTTGATGTAGAGATTGTCAGCCTACGTAAATTTACGCCATTTGCATAATTCTTTCAATATGCAATCAGATCTCATTTAAAGTTCTTTTCTGGTGTTTCCGTGCACAAGTATTACCATATTATCTGCATATGCTATTCTGTGTGAGTGGTCAAATTCTCTCTTGAGTCAAATTTCCAAAACCAAGTTCCACATTAAAAGACCAAAGACAGATCCTTGCGGGTAGCCTCGAGTCACACGACGCGTAATTGAATAACTGTGCATCAAGTCACACTATGTGTAGTTAAGTTGAATCCAAAATTCAACTTAACTGTTACTGTGCGATCCCTAAAGTAATTCTTAATTATAGTGAAAATATTAAAAGAACATTTAGCCGTGTGCAACATCATCAGTACACTGTCCCAACTGATGGAATCAAAGGCACCTGTAAAGTCTACAAAAATTCCCAAGGTATATTTATAATTCGATTCCCGAACATTGCGAACTAAAGAGTGAAGCGCATCCTCAGTACCTACACCAGGAGTGAAACCATATTGTTTGTTAGAAATGCCAGTATTACTGCTTTGGTAGATAGCAATCCGCATGGCTAAAAGCTTCTCATAAACTTTACCAAGACCGGGAAGCAATGCAATAGGTCTATATGAAGCAGGTGAACTGGTTGGCTTGGTTGGAGATTTTAGGATAATCTTGAGCAGTGCATCCTTCCAAGGAGACGGAAATATGCCAACTCTTAGACAGTTATTAAAAACTTTTAACAATTTGTTCGAATAAAGATTAGATAACTTTTTGATCACCTCTCCCTCCAGTAGGTCCATACCTGGACATTTGTTATTTTTAACGGACTTAAGAAATCTGTTGAACTACGTGACTATTCATATGAACTTTGTACATAAATGTTGCATCATCATTTAAATTACCACTCGTTGCTGCGCAACCGTCTACACTTGTCTAGTGAAAATTCACGCAGTTACATTGTGGAGAGCATAGTCATAGTGTATGCGTCGAATTCTTATTTAGTTTACTTAATTAACACCAGGGGCTCACATCTGGTGAGTATGGGCTTGGCACACCCAGAGTCCTGAGCTGGATATCATCATCCTTCTCTTTCTTGGTGATTCCCTTCTACTTTTGACTCTCTCTCTCTCTCTCTCTCTCTCTCTCTCTCTCTCTCTCTCTCTCTCTCTCTCTCTCTCTCTCTCTCTGGGTAACTCGGGGATTTTTTTTTTTTTTATGGCTGGTGCAGCATAAGCCTCAGGCTTCCTTGCACCATGTAGCTAATAATTAATATTAATAACTGGACAGTACTTGTACATTAATTTAATACCCTTTGATTTAAAATAAATACTAAGAAAAAGAGCGAAACGTATCATTTTCCTCAAGAATGGGAACTAGAATACTTTTTATAATGATAAAAGAAAAATGTTGTTGTTTGATTTGCAATGCTTCCGTGGTCATACCCAAAAAAGGAAATTTAGAAAGGCACTTCCATGCATTCCATGGTAAATACTAATCGAATTTTCCGCCTAATAATGACCTTAGAAAAAATAAATGAAAAGAACTTAAATCCAGATTATTAGCAAAACAAAATTTCTTCATGACACCTAATTTACAACCTAAAGCAGTAACTATTGCATCATTTAAAGTGAGTCACCTTCTTGCAAAAAAATGCACACCATTTTCTGATGGTTAATTCATCAAAGACGTATTTTTAGAAATAACAGAATCTCTTTTTGAAAATTTTAACAACAAAAATTAAATTAAAAGTGCTCTTCAAGATCTGAAATTATCTCGAAATACTGTGATGCTATGAAAAAATTAGTATAAATGTGAGCAAACAATTGTGTGCTCATATTGCTAATTGTATGTCCTTTTCTTTACAACTGGATGAATCTACAGACGTCAGTGATACAGCTCAATTGCTTGTTTTTATTCATCTGGGTTTCGATGATTCTGCCACTAGAGAAGAACTGCTGGGTATAGTTTCGTTAAAAGAAAAACTAGAGATCTTGATATATTTAACCCATTCAAAAATTTTATTGAAAAAATTAAATTACCACTATTTAAGCTCGTATCAATAACAACAGATGGAATTAAAGCAATGACGGGGCATCTTAATGAATTCATTGCTGTGCCAAAGGATGATGAATTCTCAGATTTTTTGATTTGCCACTGTATTATATTTTACTGGCAAACATATGTTAGCCAGCAAAAGATTAAATACTAAAAGTGTTATGGACATAGCTTTCAAAATTGTGAATTCCATCAGAGGACAATCTCCTCAAAGGAGACTTGTTAAAATGCAACTCAATGAAAATGAACCAGATCTGATATTACACACAGATGTGAGGTGGCTGAGTTGGAGTAAGTCTCTACAGAGATTTCGAAATTTACTGAATAAAATTAAAATATTTGTTGATCAAACATTTTTGGGGAGATGATTATCAGCAGCTACAAGATATGGATTGGTTGTGTGATCTGGTTTTTTTGGCAGATTTTACCAGTAAATTAAGTGATCTGAATTACAGGGAAAAAATAAAAATGTGGGTGACATGAGTAGGAGTAGTATTTCTGCATAAAAATTCGATCATTTTGCAAATATGCAAGGTCATTTGCAAAAATATCCTGTTTATTCCTGTTTTTGAATTTAATAGTGAGAATATATTTCTGAAATTTAGAAAATTGTGGATGATTTTGAAACCAGATTCAGTGATTTTAAAACAATTGAAGACATGTTCAATATATTTCTTATCCATTTAATATCGACTTAGATACGAAACAAATTTCCGAAAAAATCATTGAGATTTTTCACGTGGAGAAAACATTTCTTGAAAATAAAATTATTATATTGCGAAACGATATCTTCCTGAAAGCCAGATCATCAGAAAAGGACTTTTGGAAATATGTTTGCCGAGAAAAGTACCCAAATGTAAAAAAATGCAGTGAACTTTTAAATTGCTGTTTTTGTTCCACATATCTATGTGAATCGGCCTTTTCTTATTTTAAACAAACAAACAGGCGAAGAATTGCTCTACTCTTACGGACTTGCATACAGAAGATTCTTTACTGTTGGCCTTATCACAGTATATCCCCGATTTTGAAAGCTTGGCAGATGCCATGAAGGCACAAATTTCACGTAAATTAAAATTTTAAATACGTATGATTTTAAAATTTATAAACAACATTTTTCAATATGTGTTGATTAACTTTATTAACCATGTGCAATGAAATTCTTAAGATGGTAAATCGTGGCACATCTTGAAGAAAAAAAGTATATTGCATCACAAATTAAGTTGGCCACCCCTGTTCTAGATTAACACATGGGTTATCAGCCATGTTATCATTACCTATAAGGTGATCTAAGATTGCACTCGTGGAATCTTCCCAACTACACGTCTCAGTGGTGCCCTTGCCAATAGAATATATAACATCAGCAGCTGCTCCGAATTTGCCAGTACAAATTTTATAAACCAATCTCCAAGGGTCATTATTTCCTGTTGTTTTCACCAATGTTTTCCAGCAGTCATATTTCTGTTTAGTGATAGCATGGACATACTTATTATGAAGACTTTGATAGTCTTTCTTTAATTGAATTACTTCCAAGACGCTTTCCCTACGTTTGCTCTTCTGAAATTGCTTCCTAGCCTTATTAACCTGATTTTTCAATAGAGTAAGTTGAGGTGTCCACCACTTAACTGATCTTTGTTTTATCTGATTCCATTTCATAGCAGCTACACACGCATCATAGATAAGTTTTTGTAAAAACACCACAGAGTTCTCACTTGTCATGTTAGATAACTCAGAGATTGCAATCATGGCCCGCTGAAGACTTTTCTCTCAAAGTTATCCTAGTTTGCATGCTTAACAGAAAAGTGCCGTAATTGATTCAAGCCAAGAACTGTTTTCCCCTATGTGTATTGATTTCATAAAAGATCGCACGATGATCACTCAATACCTAGTCAGATTTGACTTTCCATCCACAGACAAATCTAGCACCAATTGAATTAGTAAGAGTTATGTCTATGTTGGATTCACCATTTACTGTCCAAAAGGTGAACTCCTCCCTAGGTTGATTGTGAACCATAAACTTCCACTCCACTATTATGTCATCTAAAGCCTTCCCTCTGTTATCAGTAGTGCCACTGAACCAAAGTGAACTCTTAGCATTAGAATCAATTGCAAACAATACAGGCAAATCTCCTAGCTTATCAAGAACACTATCCATATAAACTAAATATGGCCCAATGTAAGAGTTGTATTTAAAATATATTGAAACAAATACAAATGCACCAACAGTAGACTGAATGTTAACACAAACTGCATGACTGCTACATTGGTTAATATTGAATCTGAATTAAAAACAATTATTGCAGCTCTCACTTCTGGACAAGGATTATATATGGCCCTACAGGAAAGGGGATAACCAACTATCTTATCATTCACATAATAAGGTTCTTGGATGCAAGCAACATCGATATTTTCTCGTTGACATACAATTTTTATTTCATCTGCAACAGATCAAGAATGCTGCACATTCAGCTGCATTATTTTCAAACCTTTAAATGAACTTATACTTGTGAGTGTACTGATTTGAGTTACAGTAATTCGGACTCAGTGACAATTTACCTTGATATAAACTTGGATCCTGAAATTCTAGCTTATGTGAAGAATTCAATTCTTCTTTAATCTACATTTGAAATTTGCAGACTTGGTGGTCTCTGTAGCAACAGTGAGATCAGACTCCTTAGCACCACTTTCAAGATTCTTAGAACCTGCAACTTCTTTCAATTCAACGCCACAAATTTTTTTACATGTGAGATCAACCCTGTATGTATCTGACTCCATTTGATAAACAATTTTTTTTATTATTATTATTATTATTGTTATGAGAGGACCCTAATAACCATATAGAGGCCACCACCAGCCTTCTTCCTTCGTTAGCAATGCCTGTATAGGCCTTTACTATTTAAATCTGAAATTCTTTAAAACTTAGATGAAACTAATCAGCCAGATATACCCTTCCACTTACTTGAAGTCCCCAGGCGCCTCCGTAGCCAGGTGGGAAGGAGCAGCAGTGCGTAGCACACGCTTCTTGATTAGACCGGGGTTCGAGCCCGTCACCACCAAATATGGAGAATGCGGAAAGGTCATGGAATGACCACCGTATATCCCGGAGCAATATGGCCTTAGTTGCTAATGCTCCTAAAAACCAAAACAACAACAACTTGAAGTCCCCTTCATTCATACCCTGCAGATTTTAAAAAGTAGCTCTTCAAATTTTGAAGTACCAGCGCTATGCTAAAGCATAGGCAGCTGGAACTGATAGAACAGAGAATGCTCTAACTGCCAAAACAGACTTATCGTAAATCTAGCTTTCATATTACCTTTGCTTGATTATAAATCGTCAAACCTAGTAGACCTTATCAGAATATATCTGTGTATCACAAGAGTATTTAAAGTAAGCACTTTAAAACCATGTTTATAAACACTTTTAACAAGAGCACATATAATAGCAACTGTCACAGCTAACCGCCATTGTTGTAAGCATTTGTGAAGTATAGTGTGCTGAGGAAGAAAAAATTTATTGTTAAATATTTATATTTAGCCATGTTATATATTTCTAAAGATTGAAGTGCAAAAATTAGCCTGTGTGACCAGTTAGGTTATAAAGTAATTAATAAAATAACTATTGTGAATACAAAGATGTTAATGGATGATCATGTTTTCAGAATTTCATATGTAATACAGTATTATAACCAAGATTTCAAAAATGAATGAAAAATATTTTCATGTGGCCACAAACTTTTAACATTGGTATGTGTTGGGCACCCTTAGCAACCTTTCATGATTACTTAACCCATAATTTAATGACTATGGCATCATGCTTACAAAGATTATGAATGTGTGATGTTCTTGTATTCTCCGTCTTGTGAAATTCTGTGATTCTGTATAGCCTCCCAGAGTATAAACAGAAAATTTATTTGCTAAACCATGATCACCTATAATGAAATCATAACAGACAATTATATTAAGTAACATGTTCTTGATCCTCACTTAAATTAATATTACTCCATTCCTTATCCCTTGCTTAAATTGATTCAGCACCTTGGCATAGATATTTCCTTATTTTCAGAAGAATACAGCAGCGTAACTGTTGATTCCATTCTGTCTTCTAAAGTTAGAGTGCTGCTCTATAACTGTTTTCATAATATTAATATTACACTATGAACAAAAGGAGTTTATTTATATAACTATTTCTTATATGCATTTTATGTGTTGGCTCCAATGACATAAAAAGGTGTCATTAGTTTTTGTCTAGTGTCAGTATTTTGCAACAGTTGATGGTTTTATGTTTTTGCAACATTTATATTACATGAGTGCATACCGATACTGGGATACATAAGAGCCTTGTATTCCTATAAGAAGTTTTGCAGTTTGCTATGGCTACCAAATGATGTAAGTTATTTCCAGACTTGTTCATCTGTGTACATAGTCAAAGTTCCAATCTCAGTGATGTCCATTTTCACCTGCAATCTGCCCAGCAACACTTTTGAGTCTCAACTACTACTCATCTCAGGTGCTCTAACTATTTGTGCTCTGACTCCTTTCGCTTTAAAGGTGGTACTTGTGCTCTGATATTCCTTGTTGGAGACTTCCTAATTTGTAATCTCTTTTTGACCTCCTCTGGCTTAAAATCTCTGTCCCATTCCATGAAATTCATTTGTTGCTTCTATCGTTGGCCCAACTCCACTAATTGCTTTCTTCTTATTGACTTCCCTAATGGTAAATTAATTTTCTTTTGATTTTAATGTTCACAACTCTAGTCAGCTTCAATTTTCTGGTTACATGGATCCAGCTGGTCAAGATGCTGAGGCTTTGACCCTACACAGTTTGTTCATTTACCTATTAGAATATCAGACAATCCTAACCACATATCAACACCCTTAATCTTTTTCTGGCCACCATCTCTTCCAAGTACCCGGTCAATGTTATTGGTCAATGGTCTCTTCCCCATTGGAGAAGAGATCATTACCAAGCTGTTATCTGAAATCTCTCTCTCAGCCATTCTAAGCCACATATTATTTGACATCACAGGAAGGCAAAATGGGATGAACAGTGTGATTTCTATTTTCTCTCCCTTAGTTGAATTGCTGGTTTAAATCTTCTGTCCACAACATTTGCTAAGATCATGTAAGTGAAATTATTCTTATGAGGATGGAATCTTTTATTCTGCATTCCACCTTAAAGTCTCATCCCTCATCTAAACCTTGTTCTCCCAATAAATGTGCTAAGGCTGTTTAAGACAAGAATGTAGCATGTGGCAATTTGCTTGTATCCAAATGTAGAGCTTCAATTTCTGCCTATGCTAAAGTTCACAACAATTATAAAACAGTTATTAATCAGTCTAAACTCAATTTGAACAGACTGAGTATAAAACTTCTTATGCAAATTGGGCATTCTGGGTTCTTGCCAGAGCTGTTGACTGACACTTCTGTCCATCAGTACTCTTACCATCTGTTACAACCTGATGGTTCTACTGCATCATTAGCTAAGGACAAAACTGACTTACTAGCATCCTGTTTTTCTTCTGTCTCTTGAATTAACGATCTTGGTAAACCACTTCCTGTCATACTCAGTACACTTCTCTTAATGCTTCCCATGGTTTTCCAATAGAAGGTTGCTAGAAGAAAGCTCCTGTTCCCAATTGCATTGCTGCACTTGTTCTCAAAACTTGTTCCCTTGAGTTGGCTCGTGTTGTGTGTCACTTTTGTATATATTCTTTTTCCACTATTATTTTGGCTTATGCTTGAAAATTTGCTCGCATCTAGCCAGTTCCTAAAAGAGGTGACAAATCCATCCCTTCCAATTATTACGCTATTGCACTGCCTCTGCTCTTTCCAAAGTAATGGAGAACTTCATTGAGCAACTCTTAAATTGTCTCAACCTTCTGCCTTATCAGTGATCACCAATACAGATTCCAGTGTTGATCCACTGGTGATATATCGTCTTATACCGGAAATAAATATTGTTACAACCAATGAAACGTTAAAACAAAACTTTATTAAAAATATACAGATTTAAGAAATAAAAATTTAATAAAAGAAGAAAATATATGGAAACTATTAAAATACTATCATCATCAGCCATTTTCAGTCCACTGCAGGATGAAGGCCTCTCCAGCAACTTTCCAGTTCCTTCTGTTTTGAGCACTGGCCATCCATTTACTACCCAAAAACTCAAGAATTTCATCTATCCATCTCCGCCTTTGTCTTCCAGGTTTTCTTCTAGCTCCTCTTGGGTACCATTCTGTTATTTTTTTAGTCCATCTGTCATCATGTCTTCGAGCTATGTGTCCTGCCCAAGACCATTTTAGTTCTTTAGTTTTGATAAGAATGTCCTTTACTTGAGTTTGCTGCCTAATCCATGTGTTTCTCTTCTTATCTAACAGTCTGATTCCCAATATAATTCGTTCCATTCTTCTCTATGTTTTTTTTTTTTTTTTTTTTTGATTTGGTAGTTGTTGGCGCATCGGCTTCTGTGGCCATATTGCACCTCCCAAGGTTTTTGCAGTACTTTGATCCAAGCCCGAGGCGGGAATCGAACCCGCGACCTTTGGGTTGCCGGGCAGGTACTTTACCCACTCGGCTAGCCCGGTCGGCTCTTCTCTATGTAGTTCTCAGCTTCTCTTCCATTCTTTTGGTGAGTGCCCAAGTTTCACTTCCATAAGTCATGGTGGGGAGTATACATTGGTTCATTATTTTACATTTCAGACAAACTGGGATATTGCTCTTCAGTATGTGACTATATTTCCTGAATGCTATCCATCCAAAATTTATTCTTCTCTTGACTTCCAGCCATTTATCATTATTACAGCTAATAACTTGTCCCAGATAAGTATATGACTCCACCTTTTCAATTACTGCTCCTTCAATCATTATTTCTCTTTCTGTGGCATACTTGTTCATCATTACTTTTGTTTTAGCCATATTCATCTTTAGTCCAAAATCCTTACTAACTGCGTATAACTGATTAAGATTTTCCTCTAATTCTTTGGGATCGTGGTTTATGACCAAAATGTCATCTGCAAATCGTAAATGGTTTAGGTACTCTCTGTTCACATTAAACTCCTTTCTGCGACCAGTCTAATCTTCTGAAAGATTCCTCAAGGGCAGCAGTAAACAGCTTCGGAGATATTGTGTCTCCTTGTCGAACTCCTTTCTCGATTTTAAATTTGCTACTGTCTTTGTCTAGTCTAATAAAGGAGGTAGCCCTCTCATATATTTTCTTCAAAATCATAATATATGGGGTATCTATGCCTTGTCTTTCCAGTGCCTGAAACATTGCCTTATGCTGTATTGGGTCAAATGCCTTTTCATAATCCACAAATGCCAGGCATAATGGTGTTTTATATTCATTTGCTTTCTCCATTAGCTGTGATATTATGTGAAGGTGATCCATAGTTGAGAATCCTGTCCTAAAGCCAGCTTGCTCTTTTGGTTGATTCTCATCAAGTATTCTTTCTAATCTGTTAGTAATGACCCTTGTGAACAACTTGTAGATGTGGGATAACAAGCTAATTGGTCTATAATTTCCAATTCCTGATTTATCTCCTTTCTTATGCAGCAAAACTATGATTGCATTATTCCACTGCTTAGGCGTCACACCTTTTCTAATGCACTTTGTGAAGAGCCTTGCCAGTTTTTGTGTTATGTCTCTTCCTCCCAATTTTAACAACTCTACAGTAACTTCATCTTCCCCCGGGGCTTTCTGATTCTTCATTTTCTTCAATGCATGTTCTACCTCATCAGGAAGAATATCGGGTATGTTGTATGTGTTGCTACTTTGCAATCCATCTTCCCCACTGCTGGTATCATTCCCTCGCTCCTTGTATAATTCTCTATAGTAGTCTTCTGCTATTTGAATTATGCCTTCTCTGCTGTTTATAAGTACACCATCGCTATTCTTCAGTTTCAGTATCATTTGTCTTTCTGTATTACTGCTCATGGCTGCTGATTTAAATCCTTTGTTTTCCCTTAATGCTTGTTCTACTTTTCTTGTGTTAAATCTTCTTATGTCCTCTCTGAGTCTCTTTCTAATGGCTTTGCATAACTCAGTATACTCAATTTTCTCCCTGTCAGTGTTTTTCTTGCTCTTCATTTGTCGTCTTCGGTTCATCATGACAAGTGTTTCTTGACTAATTTTTTCTTCTTTGGATTTCTGTTTCCCTATAGGTTTCTTGGGCTTTATCACTTTCAGAAAGTTGTAATATTCCTCGTCGATATCTTGGTCCTGAGCAGTCTGCAGAAGCTCAAACTTGTTCTTAAGTTCCAGTACATACTGCTTTTTCTCCTCCTCTGTTATCTCAAAGACCTTTGTATTATTTACTTGAGTCAGTTTTTTCCTTTTTTTTCTTACATCTATATCAAGTGTACATCTTACCATTCTGTGATCACTTCCAACATTTACCTTATTCAGGACGTTAGCATCATTCACAATATATCTTCTGTTAGTGAGGATGAAGTCGATTTCATTAGTTGTTAATCCATTTGGACTCTTCCATGTCCACTTTCTGTTCACCCTGTTTTTGAAAAAAGTGTTCATTACTGACAGTCCTTGAGATTCTTCAAATTCCACAAGTCTTTCACCTCTTTTATTTCTTTCACCAATTCCAAAATTTCCTATAGTTCCTCTTTCTGCACTGTTTTGCCTTTTTCCAACCTTAGCATTGAAGTCCCCCATAATAATAGTGTAGTGGGTTTTCTGCTCATCTAGAAGACTCTCAATTTCGGTGTACATTTCTTCAACCTCTTCATCATCATGGCTCAATGTTGGTGCATAAATCATTATAATCTTTAGCTTGTACCTCTTAGAAATGTTGAGTATTAGTCTTGACACCCTTGATGATGTACTTTTGAATTCCAAAATGTTGTTTTTAAAATCTTTATGGACCAGAAACCCAACTCCACCTTCACTCCTTTCACTGTTTCCATTGGTGTACAGCAGATTTCCACTTGATAGACTTATAAGTGATTCATTTCTTCTTCTTGTTTCAGCCAAACCGATGATATTCCAATTCACATTTTCTAATTCCTTTTCCAGCTCTAATATCCTGTCTTCACCGATGAGTGATCTTACGTTATAACAGGCCAAGTTCAGTTTCCGTGCATGGCAGCCTGGTCCTACCCAGAGATTCTTAGCCCCCTCTGCTTCCACTCTGATCCTCTCACTGCAGTAAGAGGGAGAGTGAAAGCTGCTGGGGACTGAGGGCCATTTCTTTTGTCGTGCTGTCATATGCTGGAGGGTTTGGTCTTTTCCTCTTCACACTGACCAGGCGTCTTGAAGAGAACCACTCTACACGTTCGTTGCCACCTAAGTGATGTAACAGGGCTTACCATCGAGAAGGTGTGCATGAGTGGATTTTAGGGAGGCAGGCCAACCGGACTTCTCCTAAATCTTCTGTAATAGAGAGATATTGGATCCATCAGTGTTTTAGGCTGAGTGTCTGTTAACACACAGGATACCTGTTCCCTTCTAAGCCCCTAAAATACTATGTGCAAACAAATAAATACCAGAAGTAAATATACTAAAAGTGATAAAAATATAAAGATCAAAAGCATTAAAACATATACACCAAGTAGCTTTCATGGTGATGTGACCCTTTATCTCTTAGACAAGGTGTGACACACATCCTTAAATCCTGCAGAGGTATAACATATGTGCATGCACTAGAACCAAACTAATGCTGATCGTGTGACGTTGAAAAATGGAAGAAAAGGGATGGAAGAGAAAAGAAGAAACAAACATCAGCTGAGAGACTTTATGGAGATAGGACAACACATTGTGGATTTACTGGATGATTGTTTTCTACATCAGCATGTTCAGAAGACAACTAGAGGGAGTAATACTCTTGATCTGATTATCAGTAGTGATTCTTCATGCATTAAGAATCTGCAGACAAAGGAACCACTAGGTGGCAGTGATCACAGTGTGCTGAAGTGGGATTTACTCAAAGAGGTAACTACCATCAGGGGTAAAGGGGAAGGGTTTTTGCTTTCGTAAAGGTGACTACGATGGTCTGAGACAATATTCAAATTCTATGCAGTGGGACCAATTGATGATGTTACCAACAGCAAATTCAAAATGGGAAGCATCCAAAGAATTTATCTTGGAACCTACTAGGCTTTACATACCAACTAAAAAATATTGTTCAGGGTTTAGGCCTAAATGGATGTCAGATGAACTAATGAGACATATGGCAGAAAAGAAAAATGCATGAGATACATATAAATTAATGGGTGACATGGAAGCCTATGATAGATATAAGCTGGTCTGTAACCAAGTCACAAAGGAGATTAGGCAGGCAAAGGCAGATTATGAGAAATCCTTGCAAAGGATGCAAAGAAAAACAGAAAAGAGTTCTTTACCTATGTAAACTCTAGAAGGAAAGGGATGAATCAGATTAGTCCACTGGATATTGATGGTTCAACAGTTGATGATCCTGCTCAGGTGGCTAACAAACTAAACGAGTATTTTGCATCTACATTCACACACAAGGAGTTATTCAGGAAGAGGTGAAGTAAACTCTGGCAGTGAGCTAGATGATTTTGTAATAACTGAGAGGAAAGTAGAGGAGAAATTGTTGAGGATAAACATAAAAAAAGGCACCCGGGGTGGATGGGATCTATCCAGTTATATTAAAGGAGGCAGCAAAGGAAGTAAGCAAACTGTTAGCCATAATTATGAGAGCTTCTTTGGACTCAGGGGAGGTACCCATAGACTGGAGATGTGCAAATTCTTCTTCTTCAAGAGGGTGTTTCCATTTACAATGGGTTTCCTTAGCCTACAAGTTATTTCTTGTTAGGAATTTTTTCCTGCCATAAAGTGCAGTTCAAGGTGTCTTGGTCAGTTAAGCTTCAGGCTGTCATGCACTCCTGTACTCCATCCATCCATGTCCTCCTAGGTCTTCCTCTTCTCCTTCTTCCAGGAGGTATCCATTCCAGGATAGCCTTTGGATATCTGTTTTCTTGCATCTGTTTTACATGTCCATACCATGTTAGATGCTTTTCTCTGATGGTGTCAATAATAGTCTTTTTCACTTCCATTTTTTCCCTTATGTCTTCATTCCATTTTCTGTCTCTTCTAGAAGTTCCTGCTGAGCGTCTCCAAAAATCCATTTCTGTGGAGAGCAATTTGTTTTCCGCTTGCCTGTTTAATGTCCAGGTTTCCGCTCCATACAATAGAAGACTTTGTACAATCGTTTGAAATATAAGTTTCTTTGTTTTATGTAGGATATTTTTGCTCCACAGAACAGAGTTTAACCTGCTGATAGCCTTTCTGCCATCTGTAATTCTCTTATTGATCTCTGCTTGGGATGATCCATCACTTTGTAAGATTGATCCCAAATATTTGAATTTATCAACTTTGATTTTAAAACCTGCAATATTTAGAACGTGTCCTGGCCCTGAAAACAACATTTCAGTCTTGCTAAAATTGATTTTTAGACCCCATTGTTTATATTCCTCAAACAATTGACGACATGCATACTTTGCATCTTCTAAGTCTTATGCTATCACCACCTGATCGTCTGCAAAAAGTAAATTGTGAATATAGGTGTTCTTATTAATCGGTAATCCCATTTTATTACATTTTTTTGACCAGGACCTTGGGCAGATGTCGATATAAATTTTGAAAAGTGTTGGTGACATGCAACAACCTTGTAATAAGCCTTTTGAAGTGTGGAATTCAGGTGACAAAGCTGATCCCACTTTAATTCTGCATCTATTATTCCTGTAAATTGCCTTAATAATGTTAATCAGTTGTCCATCAATATTTGCCTCTTTCAGTGCTTCCCATAAGAGTTTTCTTGGAACACTGTCATATGCCTTTTCAAGGTCAATGAAAATCAAAGATTTTTTTTCCTTTTGATTGGCATTTTTCAAGGATCTGTCGTACTGTTGAGATATGATCTATACATGACCTCCCAGCTGAAAAACCACTTTGTTCTTCTGATACCTCGATTCGGGCTTCTAAATGGTTCCTGATCCATTTTCCAAGGATCTTTAACAGCGGGTTCAGGGCGCATATTCCTCTGTAATTTGAACAGCTTTTCCGATTGCCCTTCTTATAAATTGATGTAATATATCCTGTTATCATTTCTTTCGGTATTTCTTCTCCTCTCAGTATACTATTTAACAGTTTTTGTATCAGAACAGCCACTCCTCTTCCTCCAGGTCCAGGTGATTTGCCATTCCTTCCTTCCTTTAGCAGGAGTTCCACTTCCCTAACAGAAACTTTTAAGTCCGAGTCTTCTACACCAAAATCCTCCATCGTCTTGAACTCTTCCCTGTCTTCTTTTAAAAGTCCTTCGTAGTACTCCATCCAGTCTTTCAAAGGTATTAATTGCAAACCAGCATTGTGTTTATTCTGTTTTCTCAAGTCTTTAAGGACCTTCCATGATTCCGCTGATTGCTTGAAGCCCAATTTGCTATTAATAGTTGCGCATTTCCTTTCCCATTCTTCATTTTTCGCTTCTACTACCAACCGATTGGCTATTTTCTTTTTTTCAACATAAATGTTCCTATATGCATCATTCCTATCACCCAGCCATTTCTGATATGCAAGTTTCTTTTCCTCTACAGCAGCTCTTACTTTCTCTGTAATCCAGGTCTTTTTTGGTCCTTGGCTCTTCTTTTTGCCTAGGATTTCATGAGCTATGTTTTTAACAGTATTTTTTAAATATTTGTAGATTTCTTCAGTATTACCTTTTATCTCTATGTTAATTGCAGCATCCAGTCTCTGGGTGAAGTTGTTTCTAATGCTGTCGTCCTGGAGTAGGTCAGTGTTAAATTGATCCACTCATAGCATTTCTCCTTCCCTGCATTGTTGGTTGTCCACACATATTTTATTAATCCAGTTCCACCTCAGTGTTGTTTTAACAAGAAAATGGTCAGATCCACATTCAGCTCCTCTATAAACTCTGACATCTTTCAATACATATGTCCCTGAATGTTTTGAAATAATGTAATCTATAACTGATCTAATTTGTCTTGTCTCCTGTGACCAAGTATATTTATGGATATCCGTGTGTTGGAAAAATGTGTTGTTTATTCCCAAGTCGAACTGTTCACAAAGATTGCATAGTCTATCTCCGTTGACATTCCTCTATTTCTCTCCAAATCTTCCAATAACTTTGCTATTTTGTTCAGTTCCTACTCTTGCATTGAAATCTCCCATTAGAAATATCCCTTTGTTCTTAGGAATTTTTTCTATTAGTTCTCTCAGATCCTCCCAAAATTCATCCTTCAAGGTATTGGTGGTGTCATTAGTCGGGGCATATATTCCCAAAATACATATTTCTCTCCCGTACATTTTCAGTTCCAATGAGATCATTCTTTCATTAATAAATTGCCAGTTTTTGATGTTGTGTCTCAATTTCTTTTTTTAACAGCAGTAGAAACTCCTGCTCTTGCTCTTTCACTCTTATCAGCTCCACTCCAAAAATGGTAGTATTCTCCCATTATTTGCTCTCCACATCCCTTTTTCTTTGTCTCTGATAACATGACAATGTTTAACTTGAATTTTTGCAGTTCATCCAAAAGAAAGTTGCTTTTAGAGATGTGCAAATGTGACCCCAATTCACAAAGGAGGATCAAAGGCTGACACAAATAATAATAGACCTGTGAGCTTAACTTCTGTTCCAGGAAAATTAATAGAGGCACTGGTTAAAGCACTGCAGGATCATCTAGACAAGACCTCAGTTGTAGCTCGGACGCAGCATGGTTTTGTTAAGAGAAAGTCTTGCCTGACCAACTTGATTGGATACTATGATGCAGTCACAAAAGAACTGGATGCGGGGAATAACTTTGATATTATATATTTGGATCTTAAAAAGGCTTTTGATACTGTTGCACATGGAAGACTGCTACACAAATTGGAGCAGTGTGGCATTGGAGGCAAATTGCTGCTATGGATATAGGGGTGGTTGCGGGGGAGAAGACAGAGTGGTAATCAATGTACACTGCTCATCGTGGACTAATGTTATTAGTGTAGCCCCTCAGGGTTCAGTGGTGGGTCCATTGTTGTTTTCTGTATTTATAAATGATATTGATGATGGTATATCAAGCTTAGTCAATCAAGTTAATGTCCAAGATTGCAGATGATGCAAAGGCTAGCAGGGTTGTTAAGGACACTACTGACAGTATGCTGCTGCAACAGGATCTGGAAAGGTTGAGCAGATGGGCTGAGAGGTGGCAAATGAAGTTTAACATTGACAAATGTAAAGTACTACATATGGGGAAACAGCAACCCCAGAGCAACTTATCAACTCTGTGGTACTACACTGACAGTGGTAGAGAATGAAAAGGACCTGGGGATAATTGTGCAGGCAGATATGAAGTTTTCTGAGCAGTGCAGACGAGCTGCAAGAGTAGCTCATGGTGTCTTGTCAATGATATACAGGAATTTTTCTAGCAGGGATAAGGAGGTGATTATTCCCTTGTATAAGGCAATGGTCAGGCCACACCTTGAGTACTGTATACAGGTCTGGAGGCCTCATTTCAAGAAGGATGTAGAGCTCCTGGAAAGAGTACAGAGAAGGGCAACAAGATTAGTGAATGGAACAAAGGGTTGCTGTTACGAAGAAAGGCTTAAATTTTGCAAATTACAGTGTCTGGAGACTAGGCACCGGCAAAGTGATCTGATAGAGGTGTATAAAGCTTTGAATGGTTTGCACATGCTCACTTCTGATGGGATTCTTCCTCTTGCTCAGAATAATCATTTGAGAGGGCATAAATTCAAATTGAGGAAAGACAGATGTGCGGAAATTTTCCTTTAGCCAGCGGGTAGTTGGTTGGTGGAACAGACTTCCATCCCGTGGAACTTCCATTCCATGGAAGTTGATAGCCTAAATAAATTTAAGGCTCAGCTGGACAGGTATTTCGAACGAATGGAGGGGTGAATTGTTTTTTTTTTTTTTTTTTTTTTGGCTGATGCTGCATAAGCTTGCTTTCTTGCATCATATGCCTCTGCTAATGAATGTTTGCCATGTTATTAGATCAGATCACCATTTCTCATTATGTTGCAAAATGACCACTACATAATAGGACGTATGTGGGTTTTCACAATTTGATTAGTATCTGAACTTGCTACAGCTATATGGAGTGCTTCTCACCAGGAATGATGATGAGCATTATACACACGGTCCAAATTTTCAACATTAAAATAAATTGCCACCCACATTACAATGTTTCATTGGTTGTAGCAGTATTTATTTCTGGTATACTTATTCCCAATTCTCAAGGCCTTTTTGCTAGTATTGTCTTATTTTAGTCATCTTTGGATAAATTTGATGGAAAAATTTGCTGAAGCCCGAATAGTTGCTCTTTATTTCTAAGACTTTTAATTGTGTTTGGCATAAAGGTCTTCTAAAGCTTCCATCATGTGGCCTGCCATCTGACTTTTGCAATTCTGTATCCAGTTTTCTCTGTGAATGCTCACTGTGGGTGACAGTAGTAGGGGGATTGTCTTCCCCAAAGTTCAGTTCTTTCTCCCTCTCCTTTTTTTCTTGTTTATTAATGGCTATCTTCTATTGATTTCTCAACCTGGAAGGTGCAATGTAGTGTGGTATCCATAGATTTTTTTTTTTTTTTGATGATACCACACTACATTGCACCTTCCAGGTTGAGAAATCTTAACATGCACAAACATCAACTTCTTGAATATTTGCTACCAGTTCCTTAAATGCTGATCTCCAGGTAATTCTCCAATAGGGAGAAAAAACTTATTTAATTTATTCTACTGCTCCTATGCTCACCTTTCGTGACACTCAGATTTCTGGACAAGATTACATATCTCTATTAGGGATTACCATGATGCCTAATCTCTCTTGGCATAAGCACATTATAAATATTGCATCCTGTGCATCAAAAAACTTTTCTTTTCCACTCTCCTCATTATTTTTCTTCTGAACAGGCACTTAGTCTGTATAGAGCTCAAAATCTGAGTCGATACCTCAAAAATCTCTCTCAGGCTTATTGACTTCATTTAAAAGAGGTCAATCAAGTTAATTAATGATCCATCTCTTCACTCTCTTTGTTATAAATTTTCAGTTTCTGTTGTATGCATTTTCTATAGATACTTTTATTGTTCTTCTGAATTGGTGTCTGTAATTCCTTCACTCTCTTCTACCCAGTCTGAACACGTGCTTTAGGCAGTCTGCATTCACTGTACAAGTCCAAACTCACAGAACCAAGTTTTTACCTTCCTTTTTATTCCTTCTACTTCTATTTTCTGGAACATCCTTCCTTCGCACGTATTTCCTGAAAATTACAGTCTACAGAAATTCAAGTCTAGTGTCAACAAGTATCTTCTGGTTTTTTTTAGCCTTCAACCTATATATGGTACTAAGTACTATACCCTCTAATACTTTTCATTTTTGGGTTTTCAGGGAACTAAAAGTTGTGGACACCTGATTTTTACTGTGGTAGTTGAGAGCAATGTTAAAAGGATGCTTTCATGGCAGGTTGTATGTATATGCCTTTTGCTGTACTTTGAATATCAAGAGTCCACAAACCATCACAGAAACTGCTACTTTTGTATG
This sequence comes from Mastigoproctus giganteus, assembly GCF_048544385.1. Classification (NCBI taxonomy): domain Eukaryota; kingdom Metazoa; phylum Arthropoda; class Arachnida; order Uropygi; family Thelyphonidae; genus Mastigoproctus; species Mastigoproctus giganteus. Next base: position 202,034,029 of record NC_143582.1, on the reverse strand, counting down.
ATGGATATAATAAAGTTTAAAAAGTCTTTAGGTCAAAAAGCTGTAGTGCATCCCAGCATACTATCCTCTGTTGCTCTTGTGCCAAACAATGAAGATCTGCCAATTTCCAAACCACCTTCCGGTCATGATTCTTCAGATTGGATTATGAATCTGGTAAACAGGATAATTGTAATTACACCCCAGAAGCTTTTCAAGTAAAGTGTAACATTTCCCTTATCAGAATTGGATAACTTAGTGAGGGACTTGGGATCTAACCAAAACCAAATAGGATGCAGAGCTCCTAGCATCACATTTAAGCACTAGAATCTTTTGGATCCAATCTGCTAGACTTCCACATACAGAAAATGAATGTCATTTAAGCATATTTTTACACTGTTACAGCATCTCTGTGTTATTATTTTGATTGATTGGTTTTTATGAAGAAATTAGTATTAATCACAGTCCAGAAGTGTGGTGTCTTTTCGCAGACAGTTCAAATAAAAGTTTTGAAAGTTGCATTGCCTCACAGTGGGAATATATGCCCATCAATTCTTGGTGTGCATTTTGTTCATATTAAGACTGGAAATGTGAAGCATGTGTTAGAGAAGATAAAGTATAACCAGTATAAATGGGATGTCTGTGGAAACTTCAAGATACTTGGATTCCTTCTAGGTTTGCAAGGTGGTTTCACTAAGTTCCCTTACTTTCTCATTTCTGGGACAGCCAGCAGGGCAGATCAGTACTACAGTAAGAGGGAATGATTTGCCATAATTGAGTTGTAGTCTGGTGTACACAATCTAATAAACAATCCCTTTGTTCTAAGAAACAGTCTTGCTTTCACCACTCCTTATCAAGCTTGGACTGGTCAAATGATTTGTTAAAGTATTGGATGCTGAAGATGACACTTTGAACATTGTCTGATGCAAAAGTGAAAGGTAGCCAAAATGACTGACTCTGAGCAAAATGCCTAGCAGTCATTTTGCCTTGTAGTGAATGGCCTTCCTGGTAACATTATGAGTGAAAATTACCAAGGTCATTGACAAGTTTGAAAATTACAGAAAAATAGGATACAGAATGTCGGTCAAGTTCCATTACTTGCACTCTCACCTGGATTTTTTCAGACTAAATCTGGGCAGTGTTAGGGAAGAGAATGGGGAGAGATTATCAAACACGGCATACTGTCATTAGAGAAGAGATACCAAGGAATAGGGTTGAAACTGTGATGGGCACTAATGTTTATTAAAATTATTACTATATTCAGTACCACTTCTACACCATGGGAAATTAATAATATAGTTTATTAAGCTATCGTCTAAACTACTATACATTAAGGTGACGTTTCAGGACGTATCTTACCGATACCCATCATCAGACCACGAAATGTCACCTTAATGTATAATAGTTTACGCGAATAGCTTAATAAACTACAGGCAACCCCCGTATAACATGGTACTTCTACAGCACAATTTCGCTCTAACACGGTTAGAGAATTGCGGCAAACCTAACATAACATGGTATTTTTGAGCTTTGATGCTGGGGAAACCTTGCTATTATGTTGGATGTAATTTTTGAACATTTCCATTCTTTTTTGTGAATCCCTGCTTTTGGCTCGCTAGTTGTTATGCAAAAAAAGTAAATAAATAAAATAAATATATATATATTATACTGTATTTCTTCGATTCTAAGATGCCATCGATTGTAAGACGCACCTTAATTTCAGAAAAAAAAGCTTTGATTCTAAGAAAAATAAATAAAATAAAACACTAAAATAAATCTAATAAATATTTTTATTACAACAGAATTCAATTTACTAACAATAGTAGTACCAGTATTTATCAGTAGGTATGTTATTCATCACTTCCTTCTGAATCTGCTGAGCCATCAATATCTGCATCTGAGTCAATATCAGAGTCTACTTCACATTCAGGGTCAGATTCTTCTAAGCCGTCATTATCTTCATTATTCCATAATATATCATCTTCTGAGCCATTGAGAGCATTGGTGATGAACATTTTTTAAATGAGTACTGTACTATTCTTTCTGGGATCAGCTTTCAAGCTGTTGATACCCATTCTGTAAATTTTGATGCTGGCGCTTTCTTAATTTTTCCGGAAGGTGTCAGCAGAAGGTTGTTGGTCAACAGCCAGGATTCATATTCCTTTCTCAAGTAATCATTAAATGGTTTGTTGACTGAAACGTCAAGTGGCTGCAGTTGGCTAGTCATGCTTCCAGGAATCACAACCAAGTCACCATGTTTTTGCACGATTTTATTTTTGACACATTCGGACAAATGTTCACGAAATGCATCAAGTACTAGCATGCTAGGAGAGTTACGAAGACTTCCAGGACGTCTATTCCACACAACATTTAGCCAGTCTTCCATAAGCTCTGCTGACATCCATCCATTTATTTGTGCACGCATAATAACATCTTTGGGGAAAAGTTCATTCTTCGGTATGTTTTTTTCTATTTAAAATTAAATATGGTGCAACTTTTGACCATCAGCAGTGATGCACTGCTTTTCGTAACCCGTGCTTATAATCTTGATTTCTTTAGCATTGACTGGCTAATTTTGAGGCATATCGAAGAAGACTGGGGTTTCATCACCTGTCGCTGAAAGTTAATCAGCTTCTGTTGATAGTCTGTAGGAATTTTTTGACAGATAGAGGTTCAGCACCTTAACGATAATCCACTACGACGCATGAGTCTATTGCACCAGCCGTGACTACCTTTAAAAATTTTCTCTATTCCGAGAGACTTGGCAATTTCTCCGGCTTTCAATTGCATGGCTTGTCAAGTGATGGGTAATCCTTTTGCGCTTGCCTCCATTACAGAACGTATCACAGCTTCATTGACTTGTGGAAATCTTCCTTTCTTAGGCCCTGTAAAGCACTTGGTTGTTGCTTTGCACGAAAATATGGAATTGCAATCATTTCTCCAATGACGAACATTTACTTCACTAATGTCAAAATGTCGACCCACAGCTCTATTTCCATGTTCTTTTGCATACACAATAACTTTTCATTTCAGTGCGGCTTCATAGTGCAATCTTTTTGACACTTTAATGTGCAATAAGGCATCAAAATTAGCGAAATACAGTAACTCCACTTCTTACGTACTTTTGAAGATACAAACAAAACTTCCTAGTTTTCAGTGAGCTCCACTATAATGAAATAATGGTGGCTTCACATTTCGAAAGCACGTGAAATCACCCACGCCAGTGTGATTTCAGTTCAGTGTGTATGTATGTATATATACACACACTGACTCTTTAAAAATTACAGCTGCGAATTACAGGCTCCGAAAAAGCGATAAGCGTTTGCCTTTTTATTTAGCTAATTGTTATTTTATATTGTACTTTATACGTAGTGTTATAGTTATAGTTACGCTAGTTATTTTTATTTTAGATAAAGAGTGTTTGTAGATTACTACTTAATATACGTAAAACCGTTATTTCGTTCAAATCTTGCAGCCATTGTTTTTGTATAGAGTGGTAGGGAATTCAAATTTTTAATTGCGGTAACTAGGTAGCTCTAACATATAATTATATAGCGTAATACGCATCACTGTTTCTATTAGATACCTTAGTATTGACATTTAATTAATTAAATTTATTGATCTTATTAATTTAAAGTATCATGCCCCAGACTAGAGCAGCAAAGCAACGGGCACAAAGTGGTAGGAGTGCTGTGACTCAGGGGGTGAACTGAGGGGGGCGATTCTCCAATGCATCACAGCCTAAAAAAAAATGTGCAACTTGTGAAATGTTTACCGAACTCTCCGGAACAGAACATGATATTGCCATGGGGGATGTCGGCAACCCCCCAAGGCAGAATGTGCTAGTCCAACAGGAACTAGTAGTTGTTGGTGACTCTATTGTCAGGGAAACGGGGAACATGCTTTGTAAAAAGGATAGGTGGAACAGGACCAGGGTATGTATACCAGGGGCAAAGGTTGATGACGTTGTAGAGTGGATATCATTTTTTAAGGGCACAAAAGGTGATATAGTTGTACACGTTGGCACTAATGATATTAAGAGTAGGAGACCGGCAGAATTACTTAACAAGTACAGGTCACTGTTGAACACAAGCCGTGAATTAGGGTTGAATTTGAAAGTGTCTGCAATTCTGCTCAGACACAATAGGAGGGAGTATATGACGAGAGCCTTGTCGATCAATTCGGCCCTGGAAAGATTGTGCAAGGCTCAAGGGGTAGAATTTTTTTCACCCTTGTCTGTACTTGTTAACAGGAGAGACTGCTTCTACAGGGATGGGATACACGTAAATAGAAAGGGTGCAAGAATATTTGCTGATGCTATCGAGGCAGTGTTAGTTGGGTTGGAAAACTGCTATCTTGGGGGGATACAAGGACTAATAATTTAACAGTAGCCACAGGCAGAGGTGAAGGTGATTCTTGCACAACGTCTATTAGAATAAGTAGTGATCTGGAGCGAGGGGTGTTGGGGGTTTCATGGATGGATTGCAGTCATCGTGAAATAGGTGGGTATATGGGATGTGTTAGGGTAACTAGGAATGGGTGCATGTATACCAATGCTAGAAGTATAGTAAATAAATTTGATGAATTTGAAGTGTTGGTCAAGACATCAAAGGCGGATATTGTTGGGATAGCAGAGACGTGGTGTCACACAGATATAAGGAATGCAGAACTAGAATTTGGGGAGTATAATGTGTACAGAAAGGATAGACAGGATAGGAAGGGAGGAGGTGTTATGCTGTTAATTAAGAAAAACATAAAGTCAAAAGAAGTGCACCCATTTGATATAGATGAACAGTGCACTGTTGAGTCAGTTTGGTGTGACATAAGAACTGTAAAAGCAAAAATAAGAGTAGGAGTGTGTTCTGGGCCTAATGACTCGAATGAGTACAATGAACAGTTGTACAGAGAAATAGTGGGCTAGTAAATCAGAATATCTTATAATGGGGGATTTTAACTTCCCAGATATTGACTGGAACTTGTGGGTTGGTCACTCACACACTAGTCAGACTTTTGTGGATTTATTGGATGATTGTTTTCTGCAGAACCATGTTCGAGAGGCAACCAGAGAGAGTAATACTCTTGATCTAGTTATCAGCAGTGATCATTCATGTATTAAGAATTTGCAGATAAAGGAACCACTAGGTGGCAGTAATTACCATCAGGGGTAAAGGAAAGGGTTTTTGCTTCCATAAAGGTGAGTACAGTCGTCTCAGACAGTTTTTAAATTCTGTACAGTGGGATCAACTGACAATATTACCAACAGTAAATTCTAAGTGGGAAGCATTCAAGGAATTAATCGTGGATGCTACTAAAAGTTTCATACCTATTAAGAAATATTGTTCAAGGTTTAGGCCTAAATGGTTATCAAATGAACTAATGAGACTCGTGACAGAGAAGAAAAATGCATGGGATGCATATAAATTATCAAGCGACTCAGAAACTTATGGCAGATATAAGCTAGTCTGTAATCAGGTCACCAAGGAGGTTAGGCAGGCGAAGGCAGATTACGAGAAATCCTTGGCAAAAGATGCTAAGAAAAACAGCAAGGATTGCTTTACTTATATAAACTCTAAAAGGAAGGGGATAAATCTGATTGGTCCACTTGACATCAATGGTTCGACTGTTGATGATCCTGCTCAGATAGCAAACAAACTGAATGAATATTTTGCATCTACATTCACACATGAGGAATTATTAAGGTTTGAAAATGGCAGAAGGTTATCAAATTGTAGCAGGGTACTTAATGATTTTGTAATAACTGAGAGCAAGGTGGAGGAGAAATTGTTGAAGTTAAACATAAGAAAATCACCTGGGGTGGATGGGATCTATCCAGTTATATTAAAGAAGGCGGCAAAGCAACTAAGCAAACCCTTAGCCATAATTATGAGGGCATCCTTGGACTCAGGGGAGGTTCCCACGGACTGGAGATGTGCAAATGTATCCCCAATTCACAGAGGGGGATCGAAGGGTGACATGAGTAATTACAGACCAGTTAGTTTAACTTCTGTTCCGGGTAAAATAATGGAGTCACTGGTTAAAGATGCATTGCAGGATCATCTAGACAAGACTGCAGCAATAATTCAGACGCTGCATGGGTTTGTTAAGGGAAAGTCTTGTCTGACAAATTTGATTGGTTATTATGATGTGGTTACAATGGAACTGGATGCTAAAAATAATTTTGATATCATATATTTGGATTTCAGAAAAGCTTTTGACACTGTTGCACATGGAAGACTATTGTACAAATTGGAGCAGAATGGTATTAAGGGTAAGTTGTTACAATGGATAAAACGATGGTTAAGTGGGAGAAGACAGAGGGTGGTTATCAGTGGGTGCTGCTCTTTGTGGACTAATGTTATTAGTGGAGTCCCACAGGGTTCGGTGTTGGGTCCACTGTTGGTTTGTATATTTGTCAATGATATTGATGAAGGTATATCAGGCTTAGTGTCGAAGTTTGCAGATGATACAAAGGTTGGCAGGTGACAGTAATGGCAGTGTGCTACTGCAACAGGATCTAGATAATTTGGGCAGATTGGCTAAGAAGTGGCAACTGAAGTTTAACCTTGACAAATGCAAAATACTGCATATTGGTAGAAGTAACCCGAAAGAAAAGTACCAACTGTGTGATACTACACTTAAGGTGGTAGAAAATGAAAAAGACCTGGGAGTAATTGTGCAGTCAGATATGAAGTTTTCTGAGCAATGCAGACAGGCTGCCAGGGCAGGTCACAGGGTTTTGTCAATGATATATAGGAATTTTGCTAGCAGGGAAAAGGAGGTGATTGTCCCTTTGTATAAGGCAATGGTCAGGCCACGCCTTGAGTACTGCGTACAGGTCTGGAGGCCTCATTTTAGGAAGGATGTAGATTTGCTTGAACGTGTACAGAGCATTTGGTTTGGTTTTTAGGAGCATTAGCAACTAAGGCCATATTGCTCCGGGATATGCGGTCGTCATTCCCTGACCTTTCCGCATCCTCCGTATTTGGTGGTGATGGGCTCGAACCCCGGTCTAATCAAGAAGTGTGTGCTACGCACTGCTGCTCCTTCCCACCTGGCTACGGAGGTGCCTAGCGTGTACAGAGAAGAGCAACAAGATCGGTAAGGGGAATGAAGGGATCATCTTACCAAGAGAGGCTTAAGATCTGCAAAATGCAGTGGCTGGAGACTAGGCACCTGCACTTTTATCTGATTGAGGTGTATAAGGCCTTGAATGGGTTGAGCACGCTGAATTCTGATGGGATCCTTCCACTTGTTCAGATTACAAACCTAATGGGGCATAAATTCAAATTAAGAAAAGACAGATGTAGAATAAATGTGCGGAAATTTGCCTTTAGCCAGCGAGTGGTTAATTGCTGGAACAAACTTCCATCTGTTGTTGTGGAAGTTGATAGATTGAATAAATTTAAGGAGGAACTGGACAGGCATTTGGAGGGAATGGTGTGTTTTTTTTTTGCTGCATAAGCACATGCACTTGCTTTCTCGCATCACATGCCACTACTACTACTACACTGGGAAATCCCTGTATTTTCTTTTATTGGGAAATCCCTAAGTTAGATTCTGTGCTATTGAACTTTTGCTGAACTTTTAGAAAGTCTTGTGGAAAAAAAATCTAGATTTCAAAGTTTCATTACTATTGGATAATGCGCCAGGCCATCCAAAGATTTAAATCATCCAAATGTTGAAGTAATATTCCTACCACCTAATACAACTTCTTTAATTTATCTTTAAAATTCATTACATCAGAAAATCATTGCAGTAAATTTTGGAAAAAAACTGATTCTGAATCTATTGAAGTGATGGAAGCATGGAAAAATTTTTCAATTGTGGACTGTATCGGAATCCTAGCTTTATCACTCAAAGTAAAACCAACCATCAACATTAGCTGAGTGTTTGGAAAATGTATAGCCAGAGTCATTTCATTCAGGAAATATGATCGAACTGACAGAAAACTGAATCAGTGCGATAGTACAACTTGCTAGATTTTGAAAGATTTTGATGATATGACTACTGAATGCGTTCAAGATTACTGGTAGAAAAAGAAGCTTGGAGATTGGATTTGGCAGAAATGGAATTGGAGGTAAACTAAATGAATTCAGAGGATGATAGTGCAGATAAAAATTCTGAAGTTTCAAATTTTACACTAAAAAGCATATGGGGAGACATAAACTTAGCCGAGAAATTAGAATCTTATTTTTTGGATGCAGATCCTTCGACTGAAAGGAGCACAAAAAGAGCTTCAAAAATGCTTAACTCCATACCATGAAATTTATAGATCTATCAAGCAAAAGCAAACAAACCCCAATTACTGATTTTTTATAGAGAGCAGAAGATACACAAAATCTAGATGCTGCAGAAGAAAGTTCAGAAGGTAAAGATATTTTGCAACAGAGAAAACATTCTCATTTGATTGTGCTTAGCAGCGATGAAGAGGAATAAAATTAAATGAATGTACATTATCTGACATCAGTTTGTCAAGTATTTGTTCGGTTATTCCTATTTTTAATAAAAATTAAGTTTCCGATAGTTATAAAAAAAAATGGTGTATTTGTTAGCTTTTGGAACATAACCCCCTTTTTTGTACTGGTTCTTAGTTCTGTATAACAGTGTTTCGCACTACATGATATTTTATGGGAACCTAACCACCGTGTTATACGAGGGTTATCTGTATATTATTAATTTCACGTGGTGTAAGAGTGCTATTGAATATAGTAATGATCTTAATGGAAAACAACCGCGTAACGTCCTTCCCCAACATTGTTTCATAATTCATCATGATTATACTGACTATAAAAGACAAAGGTGCTCAAATGGACTTTACAGTTTCAAGAAAATTTTTTTTAATAACTCCAGGAGCTGTTTTTTAATGTTTGATATTTTTAGCTTGTTTACTTTTAGCAGAGATTAATGCTCTGCTCTCTGTAGAAGTTAAACATACTGTTTAATAAATCTGATATAGAGTGCATATTTACTTTTCTTTCAAACCATTGTTTTATGAAAACTGTGGTTATGTCTTTGAAATTAGCATACCCCGATTTGTAAAGAAACATCAAGAAATGCAGATAAACAGAACCATTTTGAAAATTTGTTACATAGTATCATTTAAGCTTTTTTAGGCATATTTGCATGTATATATGCATATGCATCTATTGTCTTTACTATGTCTGTCCATCTGCATGTAACAACTAGCATGTAGGAACTGTTTTGTAGAGATGAGATACATTTAAACAATGGGGTGCAAGGGTGGTGGCTATGACTCTTCCTGCTGATGGTGCAACTTTGAATTTCTTCTGCACAGGCGATGTTGTCTCCATTCCATAGATGCTCTCTTTGTTTGTGGGGTGAAATGGTTCACCCACATTTCATCACCAGTGATGATGCAATGTAAGAAGTCATGGCATTGAAGGAAGGCTAGAGAAGACAAAAAATGTTGACCTTTGTGTTCGTCTGTCATTGAACTAGGAACCCATTGTGCACACAATTTGTGATAGTCAAGATGTTCACAGACAATGGAATGAACGCTGCTTGTCAAAATGTCCAACTCCTTTGCCATTTCTGCGACCTGCATCATGTTGTCTGCAGTGGTCAATGTTGATGGTCTTCCTTTTCGATCAGCATACGTCAATTCTGTGCGACCACTTTCAAACTTCTGGCACCACTTCACTATGGCTGGATGTGACATTGCAATCTCCCCATACACCGCTGTTATTTCAAGATGAATCTCGGAACAATTCAGATGTTTCACCCACAAAAATCGTACTGTTCTGCATACCTCTAACTTGGAGTAACATTCTAGCTGACATGCCATTATGAACGCTTGCTCCTACACAACTGTTACCGCTACGTCAACGAAACTCACCTACCGGGGGGCACATGATGTGAACTCCATTCTGCGCAGCCACTACATTTGTTGCACAATTATACCAAGAGATGGCAGCAGGTATAATTTATTTTTTGAATGCCTCTCATACCTACTTCATGCATTGTTGGGGAATGAATTACAGGAAATCAATGTATTATTGGTTTCAACTTACAATATTTTCAACATACAATGGGTTTTGTGGAATGAATTAACATCGGATGTTGGGGCCCCACTGTATTGGGTAAAAAGAGTTTAATGAACAGCATGTTAAGCTATTAGAAATCCTGAGTTTAAAAATGTTTCCTATAGGCAGAGTGAAATATTTATAAATTCTGAAATAGTACTTAAAAATTATCTTTAACTTATGTGTGTGTTTCTTTTCATTTTTATTTGTGTAGTTAATATTTCATAGCCTTAGGTCATTTTCCCATGTAAGGAGTTCTAAACCTTCAGTGCCTTGAAAAACTTCTTATCTGGATTCTGCTGTAGTTTTATTAAGTGTTTTTTTTGTAAAATTAGTCTTAGTAATTAATTGATAAGAGGAAAATTATATTTACTTTTTGCTTTTATTAATCATAGGAAATGAAAAGAAAACATTTAATAAAAATGCAACTCACCTGAAATGTAATGCACTGCATACATCAACTAACTTGTTTATTTTGCTTCTGTATTTTTAATATCTGACTTATTATATAAATATGATTTATATGCATTTCTGGCTAATGTAAACCCTTTGTCCTCAACTGTACAAGTTGTCACCAGTTAATGATCATATAATTCTCTAGCATGACAAAACTACTATAAACTGCTATTTATTTATTTATTTATTTTAAATGAAATTTCAGCCTTTTCTTACTTTAACATGTACAAATGTTTGCAAAGCATTAAATCCAACACTGACCATAGTTTCTTTCATTTTTGACTTCTTTAAATTTTAGTTGTTAATGTTTTTTTAACATATTTTCTGTACGATTCCTTATATTTATTGCTGTTTTGCTGTTAGATTGTTATCTTCTCAGTGTGTACTCCTCTCCTGGATGTATTCATTTTCTCTGAGTTTTGAGAAAATATATTGCTTTTCTTCTTATTGAGGTATATCTTTTTTTTTTCATAGACAAACTAAAAACATTTTGAATTTATCAAAAGTGTTATTTTATTTTTATGTAATATTAGTAAATTAATAAGAGGAGTTTACCTCAATATAGTACGTGGAACACTTCCGTATGACACCCTCCAGAAATTAAAACGGAAAAAACGAAAAAAACGAAAAAAACGACAACTTACCGGTACATTAAAGTAAAATATAAATAATTAAATAATTAAAGTAAAATATTTTACTTTAATTATTTAATTATTTATATTTTACTTTAATGTACCGGTAAGTTGTCGATTTTTTCGTTTTTTCCGTTTTAATTTCTGGAGGGTGTCATACGGAAGTGTTCCACGTACTATATTGAGGTAAACTCCTCTTATTAATTTACTAATATTATTATCAACGTAGAGCCGACCGGGCTAGCCGAGTGGGTAAAGTACCTGCCCGGCAACCCAAAGGTCGCGGGTTCGGATCAAAGTACTGCAAAAACCTTGGGAGGTGCAATATGGCCACAGAAGCCGATGCGCCAATAACTACCAAATCAAAAAAAAAAAAAAAAAAAATCAACGTAGAACATATTGAGTATTACAGCTCTGATTCATACTATCTAATTTTTATGTAATATAAAAATGTCAATGTTTAAACCTTTTTGAAAAGGTATTAATTTCTAACATAACCAAAATTATTGTGATGTACTTATAAATACAATAATAGATTTATATATTAGTAAGTTTTCTTGTAATATTTCAGTGGCTCTTCTTTCACATCTCCTTTATCATTATCAACTTCTTTTCTGTTCATGTTCATCTTTAAAAATTTGGGATTTCTCTAAAAATATAATAAAATAAGTTATGTAAATGGCTCACATCTTGGCACACCCATGATCCCGAGCTGAATATCATTCTTCTCTTTCTTGGTGATTCCCTTCTCTCTCTCTCTCTCTCTCTCTCTCTCTCTCTCTCTGAACTCAGCATTTTTTTTTTTTTTTTTTTTTTTTTTTGTGTTGGCTGGTGCAGCAGAAGCCTTAGGCTTCCTTGCTAATAATAATAATATATATATATATTTCTTCCATAGATATACCAGCATTTGAGCTACTACACTCGACCTTCTGAACAGCGGTGGATTGTTCGGATTCTCTTTATTGTGCCTATCTATGCTTTTGACTCCTGGCTGAGCCTATTGTTTTTCCATGACAGCTATTATGTATATTTTGACAGCGTTAGAAACTGGTATGAAGGTATGTAATAACAATTTTAAAAAAAAGCTACTAATTACTGGTTTTACTAAAAAAAAGTTTTCTGTTTCAGCATAATCATATGAACATAATAAATTTTTTTTTTTTTTTTTTTTTTTTTTAATTCCTTTACCAAGTTTTATACTGAAGTAGCTAGTTGATTAGCAGTTTATAGCTCAAATTCTTCAATATCAGAAAGATAGTGTCAAAAAAAGTGGACTTTTAAGAGAACTTAATTTTAAAGGACTTTAAAGGAATAACATAACTATATATTTTTATGTAAGAAATAATTGTAAATAGAGTTGCATTGTATAAATGGATTAGGCCTGTAAAGTGCTGAAAATAAAATATAACTACTCAAATAATATACTGTTGCACTGCAATTATTACCTTTGTTAATAGCATCACATTGTGATGCTATTAACAAAGGATTGGCAGAATTATGGCAATTCCTATGACCAAGGGATTGGCAGAATTATGGAACATGGCACTTTTAACAAAGGTAATAATCATGGTGTAATCACAATGTATTAATTCTTAGTTATCTCTGTATGGAAGTAACCTTTGAAAAAATGACTTTTAAGGAAAGTGAGGTTTTTTTTTTTTATCCTTTTTATGGAGCTTTCAAATATAATGTCCTTTAATTTATGCAATTGAAGTGTATAATATAATAATGGAAGTCCACCTTATTCCACTTCACTCACCATTATTTCATATTTATCTCATTCAAGAATTAGCATTAGTAGTGGTATATGATGCGAGAAAGCAAGCTAATGTACAGCATCAGCTAAAAAAAAAAAAGTCTCATTTCACCTTTCCATTCCCTCTAATAGTTTGTCTAGCTCTTCCTTGAATTTATTTAAACTATCAACTTCCACAACAGCAGATGGAAGTTTGTTCTAGCAATCAACCACCTGTTGGCTAAACGTCCGCACATCTATTCTGCAACCATCCTTCCTCAATTTGAATTTGTGCCTCTCTCGTTTGTGGTCTGAGCAACAGAAGAATCCCATCAGCATTGATCTTGCTTAATCCATTCAAAGCCTTAAACACCTCAATCATATCAACTTGCAGGTGCCTGGTCTCCTAATGTTGCAATTTGCAAAATTGAAGCCTTTGTGGATAAGAGCAACCCTTTGTCCTCCTTGCCTATCTTGTTCCTCTTCTCTGTATGCATTCCAGCAGCTCTACATCCTTCCTAAAATGAGGCAAGTGCAACTGCAGGCTTGTCTAGATGATCCTGCATTACTTCTTTAACCAGTGACTTCATTATTTTCCCTGGCATAGAAGTTAAACTAATATGTTTGTAATTACTCATGTCACCCTTTGATCTCCTTTTGTGAATTTTTGGAGATACATTCGAAAATCTCCAGTCAGTGGTAATCTTCCCTGAATCCAAGGATGCTCTAATAATTATGGCTAAGAGTTTGCTTATTTCCTTTGCTGCTTCTCTTAATACAATTTCTCTTCCACTTTCCTCAGTTATTACAAAATCATTTAGCTCCCTGTCAGAGTCCCATAAAAGTCTGTCCTCTTCACTAAAGATTTCCTCATGTGTGAATGTAGGTGCAAAATACTCATTCAGTGTGTCAGCAGTCTGAGCAGGATCATCAACAGTTAAACTGTCCATATTAAGTGGACTAATTTGATTCATCCCCTTCCTTTTATTGTTTACATAAGTAAATAAATCTTTGATGTTTTTCTTTTCATCCTTTGCCAAAGATTTCTCGTAATCTGCTTTTGCTTGCCTAAACTCCTTTGTGACTTGATTACAGACTAGTTTATATCTGTCATAGGCTACATAGGCATTCTGTGTTGTCTGATAATTTATATGCATCCCATGCATTTTCTTCTCTGCCAGGAGTCTTAGTAGTTCATCCATTAAAGCCTAAACCTTGAACAGTATTTCTTAGTTGGTGTGAAAAGCCTATCATAGTAGCTTCTATGATTAGAATTCTGGTAACATCATCAGTTGGTCCCGCTGTATAGAATTTAAAAACTGTGTGAGACCACTGTAGTAACCTTTACGAAAGCAAAAACCCATCCCTTTACCCTTGATGCTAGTTACATTTTTATGTAAATCTCACATCAGTACACTGTTATTGCTGCCACCTAGTGGTTCTTTTATCTGCAGATTCTTAATGCATGAACAATCACTGCTGTTAATTAGATCAAGAGTATTACTTCCTCTGGTTGCCTCTCTAACATGCTGCTTTAGAAACAATCATCCAGTCAATCCACAAAAGTCTTGCTAATCTGCAGTGACCAACCCACAAGTTCCAGTCAATATCTAGAAAGTTAAATCTTCCATTATATGACATTCTGATTTACTGACCCACTACATCCAGGTCTCAGTTAACATCTTTGTTTCAAATTTATGATGAAACAAAACAAATAAACTTAGAGCATTAAACTTTGTGCTACAAGAGCTCTAAAATATCTATTAATGAGCCTTGTACATAATGTTATTTTTTGTGGTATTTTATGGAAGAAACAAATAGTTGAATGTTATCCTCGACAGTATTTTTTTTTTTAATTTTTTTATTAAAAATATTAAATTTTCAGCTTAAGATAAAAATCATGTTAGTAAATAGTCTATACATGTTATTACTGGTATAATTTTATTCCCCATCAGGATATTCCACTATATCCTACTGGATTGTCCATGTAATGTTCTGCTTATTCAACCTGTAAGTATGCTTTTGATCACATGTGCATCTGGAAAAAGTTAGATACCCCATGCATAACCTTAAAGTAGGCAAGAAATAATTCAGAATCTCACTTTTTGATGCCACCTTTATTTTCAATCCTTATGAACGCAACTATGAAAATTCCTGCATATGGGTGGAAGTAATTTCAGGTTAATGTACAAACTACATAAGTGCCATACTCAGGGAAGTGGAGAATGAAAAAGACTTGGGGGTAATTGTGCAGTCAGATATGAAGTTCTCTGAACAATGCAGCCAAGCTGCAAGGACTGCTTATTGGTTTTTGTTGATGATATACAGGAATTTTGCCAGCAGAATAAGGAAGTAATTATCCCTTTGTATAAGGCAGTGGTTAAGCCACATTTTGAGTACCGCATACAGATCTTGAAGCTCTGTTTTAGGAAGGATATGGATCTTTTGGAACAGATGCAGAGAAGAACAATGAGATTAATGGAAGGAACAAAAGGGTACTGTTACCAAGAAAGGCTTCACTTCTCCAAACTGCAGTGCCCGGAGTCTAGGTGCCTTTGAAGAGAACTGATTGAGGTGTTTAAGGCTTTAAATGCAGATGGAATCCTTCCTCTGTCTCAGACTATGCACATGAGGGACAGGGGGCATAAATTCAAATTGTAAAAGGATGGTCGCAGGATTATTTTATCAATGTGCAGAACTTTGCCTTCAGCCAATGGGTAGTTGATTGTTGGAACAACTTTCTGTCTGGTGCTATGGAAGTGGATTTCTCTAGTTCCTTGAATAAATTCAAGGAAGAACTAGAGAAACTATTAGAGGGGATGGGCAGGTGAAATGAGATTTTTTTTTTTTTTGTTTGATGCTGTTATAAACTTGCTTTCTTGTAAGTTTTTTAATCACCTCCCTTATTTTGGGGTTATTTTCACTGTCAGCAAGAAAAATGTAAATTGAAAAACCTGTGTGTTTCAACAATTGGATGCTAGCCAGACTCTTCAGTAACATGGAAGCCAGAGAATACGACAATTTAAGATGATCCACCCTCTTGTATATTAATGACCTTCCATTGAACGTAAATCCTATCAATAGTTTTCTAATGATAATACATTGCACTCTACCTTCCGGTTTGAGAAACCTTGCCCTGCAAGAACAGCTTCAACTTCTTGAATATCCACTACCAGTTCCTTAAATGCCAGTTCCTTCAGGTAATTCTCCAATGGGGCCAAGTTAACTTAATTTTAATCCTTCGAAAACTCAGTCCTGTCTTATATCTTACAAAAAGGATTCTTCTGCCCCTTTGCATATTTTCACTTTCACTTTCATTAACTGTCAACTCCTAAATGATTTAGAAACCTTCCATCTGATCAATGATCAACAATATGGAATTTGTCAGTGTCAATCCATTGGCTTATGGTACCCATCTGTAGACAAATTCAGTGAGAGTTTGGTGAAATTCAAGCAGTTGCTTGAGTTTTGCCAAATGTGCTTCCATGTTAAGAATTTCTGACTGTTTTTTTATGTAATTCTGTATCCAGTTTTCTCTCTGACCACTTGCTGAAGGTGATGGCAAATGGCTCTGTCTTTTAAATTCTCCACTAATGTTGGTGTTCCCCAAGATTCAGTTATATCTCCCACCCTTTTCTCTTGTATATTAATGATCTCCTTCCAATGAATGTAAATCCTATCCATGGTTTTGCTGATGATAGTACGTTGCATTCCACATTCTGGCGGACTATGGCCACAGATGCCGATGTGCCTAATAAATCTCCAAACAAAAAAACAGCATTCCACATTCTATTTTGAGAAACTTTGCTCTGCACAGACGGCTTCAACTTTTCAAATATCCACTACCAATTCCTTAAATGCCAATTGCCAGGTAATTCTCCAGTGGGATCAGGTTAACTTAGTTAATCTCAATCCTGTTTCATCTCACAAAAAAGGATTCTTCTGCTCCTATGCTTGTTTTCAATGAGACTCAGATTTCTAGACAAGATCACATATCTCTATTAGGGATTACCCTGACCTACTCTTTCTTGTCACAAGCATATCACAAATATTGATTCCTCTGCATCTAAAAAAAACTGGGTTTTCTCTTTTGCCCTTGGTGTTATTTTTATTCTGAACTTCTACTTTCACCGTAGAAATCTCAAATTCACCATGGAATATTGTTCTCACATCTGGGACAGTGCTTCCAAAACTTCTCTTGGGCTTCTAGATTCCATTCAGAAGAGGTCAGTTTGGTTAATTAATGACCCATCTCTAACAAACTCCCCACCCTCTGTCTCATAGATATTGTTTCTGCTGCTTGCCTTTCTATAGACATTTCCCTTTAGACAGGATTGAGATTAACTAGGTTAACCTGGTCTCACTGAAGAATTACCTCATTTATTTCTTCAGTTTCCATTTTCTGTAATTTCCAGAAAATTACAATCTACAGAAATTCAAGTCTAGTGTCAACAAGTATGTTCTTTCATCTTCTCAACCTTCAACCCATGAACAGTAATTGTGCATTAAACTTATGCATATCATTTAATTCCAATTACTTAATGCAATAAATTTAAGTGTTTATTTTCTTGTGTTTAAATACTTCTGAAGGTGAACCAAAAAACCTAACATTATTTTAATTCTTGCAGCTTTTGTTATTTACAACTTCCTTAGTCTGTGCTATGAATATCTCGGTGGTGAGAGCAACATAATGGCAGAAATAAGGGGGCAGCCAATAAAGTAAGTTTTTATAACTAACAGCACGAATAAATTATCTCTTATTTTGATTTTATTTTATTGGGTATGCTATTTTAAGATAAAATATTGCAAGGGAGCAAAGCTTATATATTATCAGCTTTTAAAAAAATAATTCTCTTATCTGATTTCATTTGTTTTGTACAACTATCTGTTTAATCCATGAATTGGTTATTCCTTGCAATAACTTGGCTTATTGCCCATCTGTACAGTCTTTCCAGAAGAGATCCATATCCTTCTTGAACTAGGATTTCCAAACTTGTATAGTCTTGAGATGAAGCCTAACCATTGCTTTATACAGGATAATTATGCATGTCATGCTACAAGTCCATATTGCTTCTCTGTATGTTGGTGGAATAATTCCGTGTTTGACAGCTTGTCTGCATTACTAAGAAAATTTCATGTCACAATTTTATATTATTATCCATAATGTAATTCCCTATGTAAGGAACTCTTAATTCTTTTGAGTGGAAATCAAATAATTTCCATGAGTTCTGTGATTTTTCGAAAAAATGCAATAAGTTTATGTGACAATCTTAAGGATAATGTGCCTTTTGTCTGTTTTCCATATAGGAAGATAGTGCCTTAAAATTAGTCTCTGGTCAAGATAACAAGACATAATTATTTATATTACTTCTCTGTTGACATTATTTAGTGAGTACAGTCAGCTGTTCTAGCTTTGATTTTTAATTGCATAATAGTCGGCATTGTTCAAATCTTTTGTGTTGTCCTGCTGATTAGTTCATCTGTCAGTTGTGCTGCTATGTTAGTGAATTTCATCGATCATTGTTTCCATGTGGTCTTCTGGCACAATGGAGCTTAATGGTTGATTATTTTTAATTTATTAATTTTTTTTATTATTTAATGCTCTGTTTAATGGTCATGTTGTTATGGTTTGTTGTTAGTATCTGTTGTATCTTGAGTTTACTGTCATTATAGTGTAATTAAAATGTTTATCTATTGTTTGGAGGAAAGACTTTCTTCTGCAATACTTGTTTATTTAGTTCTCCTTTCTGGTTGTCCGTTTCTGCCTTTGTTTCTTGTATTTGAGTTCTGTTTATATTTTTACCTTTCCTGGCTTTGTTATTCAGTATAACTTTTCTGAATGTATTGTGTTTATAGCCATTATGTGAGATTAATATGTAAAAAATTAAACACATGACTTATGTTATTTATGTAATTTTATATGATTTATTGAGTCCTTGAAGTAGAAATTAGGCAAAAGACAAACTTGTTTCTTAACAAAAGGCAAGCCCAGTATATTTAATATTACTGCTTTCTTGTCAACATTTTGGATCCAACTTTGGGTATTTATTATCAAGGTAAAGTTAAGCAGGTAACGGTCTCTAAGTTTGAAGCAAACTTGAATTAGATCTGTTATCTTTTTTTTTTTTATTCCAATTAATTAATGCAATTTGGCAGCTTCTCTTCTCTTTTTACTAACAGCAGAGCCTTTCAGAACTATTTCCTTGAACCTCTTTCCTGAGGATAATTGGTGAACAAACTTTCAAATATTACCAGAATTGGATTGAAATTATTTCTTAATGAGGAATAGGTATCCTTATTTGCAGTTTTCGCTTACCAAATTTCTCTGTTGGTGATAGTCTCAGTGCTTACTATTAATGACTCTTGTGCTCTGTTATTTACATTATCTTAATACTGAAATGATTATTTAGCAAAAAATAATTTCACTCTAAAATTGTTTTTTTTTTTTTTTTTTTTATTTTATTTTTAAGGTCCAGTTGGATATATGGTACATGTTGTTTAGCTGGAAAAACGTATACTATTGGTTTTCTGAGATTTTGCAAACAGGTTGGTTTTATTTTATTTTATTTTAATGTGCCTTAGTAATTTGTATGAATAGCTATATAAAGAATACCATGACCGAAAGTTGTATTCTTTATCAATAATTATTTAGCAAAAAATTATGAAATAATTATTTAGAGAAAAACATACTAAAAATATTATGAAAAATTATTTTACTTGCTGTAAGTAAAATAATTTTACAGAAGTGTGACCTTAATTACCAACCTGGCAGTCATGACATTCTGCTAGGGTTGGTTGAAATTACTTTTCTTTTTATTTATTGTGTTTGTGGCCCCGATCAAACTATGACAACTCCATTGTGTATACTGTGACCATGCTGTGCTGTTAAAGACCAATCAGAAGAAGTGGTGTAAAAGTATAATAGTGTACTGTTAGGTTATGCTGTTTGTGTTGTGTGACTGGCCATTTAGCCCAGATGTCAGCAGAAACTGCTGCTATCTGGTTACCATCTCTGTCACATGGAGCTGGGCCAGGGATCTACTATTCTAGCATTCTTCTGGATCATACCAGTTAAGCTCACTCCGTGCATAGGAGGGAGTGAGGTAAGGGATTTAAAAGAAAAAAAGTTAGGTTAAGTTAGATTAAAAAGTGAGAATAATCTGGGAGTCGTGCATTTGATCGGGGGTTGGAGAAGGTGGTGCTATGAAGAAAACCCTTTGTGGGCCCCTCTACAGTACGACTCACTGCAATACTGAATGAATATAAATCCTTTGATCTCTATTGATACATATTAACCCTCATACATATGAGGGTTAACTGAAAATGTTTTTAATACTTGGAAAGATGCAAGTCTGAAAGATGTATTTTATATATATATATATATATATATATATATATATATACAGGTCAGCCATCGCTAATCCAGTTCCACTGCTAATTCCGCAAATGTAATTTCAAATTTCCTGGATCGGCGCACCAACCTGCCATTACTGTTTTGGTGGCATTGGTTACAGCATCAGTTGTTGGCGTGAACTTGTAAACACTCGCAAGCCATTCCCACTTGTTTTTCTGCATTTATTATTATAACCTGCTCATATTTAGCCCCAGCCATGGTTCCAGTGCATAAAGGAAGTGCCTCTCGGGGTGTAAAGCGCAAACACCGTACATTGTCCATAACAGACAGATAAAGTTGAACTTCTGAAAAAACTCGACAGCAGTGAGAAGTTTAACTCTGCTTAATTGTAAATTCCAGCAATTTCTCTCAGTTCCTCTTATTTTAGTAATTTTCTTTTAGCCATTCCTTTTTAGATTTTTTTTCAACACACTTGTACAAACTTGCGGAAAAACACAACACAGTATGATGGATAATACAGCACGCTAACAAACTTGTTTTCACAAAATCTCTAACAATACTGACAAACTTATTGCTACGTTTGAGAGTTTATTTTATCTCAATTAGTCACAAACAACATTCACATGTATGATGTAATAGCGTCACACGTATGTGGCCGACACAGCTTCTCAAGAAATAAAGTAATCTACTGGGCCACGTCAGCCACATATATGCAACGTTAAAAAAAAAATTTTTTTTGGTATTTTAAGCAAAAAAATGACAACACTGACATTACAATATTTATTTTAGAATTACTAATCAAATTATTTGCTAAATATTTTTTGTCCCCTGGGGAATTTTTTTCTTAACTAGCTTGGCAGCCAACATGTTAAGGGTAAGATGAGGTGGTTAGCTGTTGGGTAAACTGTACGTGCTAAAATAACCACCGGTGGTCCAGCAAGCTCACTAATCCGACACCCCACAGGTCCCAACGCTGCCGGATTAGTAACAGTCGACCTTATATATATATATATATATTTTTTTTTTTTTTTTCCCCCTACTCTGCATAGTCTCCCTTCTTATTGATATTCTTCTTCTGCCACCATTTCTGTAAAACTTTAATTTCATTAGGAAGTTTTTATCAAAAGATAAAATTTGTTCTCCAAAAGAATATTGATAGCACTTATTATAATACCTAAATCAATGTGAAAATGAGTTTCAGTCTCTTTTTTTCTCAAGTTGGAGCAAAGGCGGAAGCCTGGTGTTAAATCAGGTGAGCAAGATAGATGTTCAAGACATTCAAACCTACAATAACAAATTGTTGCCGTTTCAGCTGTTGATTACCATGCAATTTAACTGGATATCTGCACATAATCAAGTTTAAAATGGTATATCCCTGTGATGGGCTGGCCCCATTTCTAAATAATCCTTAACAGCAAGCATTCAAATCTCAGAAGATTGATGTAATCATTGCTCTTACCAAAGAATAGGCTTTGGTTTAGGAGATGGAGGGCTTCCATTACATGGACAGTTCTTTTTTTTTTCCTTCAAAACTGAAGGTGGTGGACTCTTATTTGGATCTGCCTCAAATGCCAGGCATGTTACATTAAGAGCTTGTCTCACACATTTTTGATTTGATGACAGAAGTTTGGAAACCCATTGAAGATATTTAAGACCACTTGGCATGTGTTTCTTTCTTTCCTGTGACATCTTAAGGGTATTAATATGTAATTATTCCATCTTCCATTGTTATTTCAATATGTGAATAACAATTTTGGTTGTGGCTCTTGTTGAAGGCCATTCAGATCATCCATCACTTTCAAGGCTTGTTCTTGCCATGATAAATTTTCATACCAACCTCTTTATTGTTGCATATGATGGAGCATCATCACCACCTAATGTATATGTCCTTAAGAACCTTACTCCTTTCTTCATAAGAAAGGAGTGACACCCAACTCTTTTATCATTTGACCTTCTGTAAAAAATGTATTATATATCCTAAAAATGTGTTGGTTTATATATAAATTTTAAGTACCCACTCTTAAAGTGTAAAATTAGGTGCCTTCACATATGTAACAATATTTCATAGTTTTTTGCCAGAAAGTTACACAGTAAATAAATCATGCAAAATTTTGACAGTGGCATGAGAAGTGCTTGAATATTGGTTAGTATATACAAACATGAAATTTTTACTTACAGACTCAAATTCCCTGGGAACCGTTTAGAACAGCCATACCTCATGATTTCAGCTATGTAATTTAGTGAGCAAAATTGGCATGCACAACTGTGGATTTTCTGTCATTAAGCATGCCCCCCCCCCCGACTAAGTCATCCAGAAAAATAGCTTCATCACCTTCACACACACACACGCATAAATTATATTGTTGACTGTAAAACCATTCCCACCACCACCGGGAATGATATTCTTCAAAATACAATGATAATAGGTGAATTATATGAAAGTCTAGCTCCTCATTGACTAAATTTCTGCATCCAGTCTGACAGATGCATCTACAGCAGCTCCATGTATCTTGCAAATATTCAGGGAGGGGCTTGAAGCTTAGTGGGATACCTCCTTAAAACTTTATGGGTCTAGTCCAGTGAATAAACTATAGGAATACATAAAGGGAAAACACATCAGGACCTTGTCTTCAATAGTAATCAATTGTTGAATGAGGTATAACAAATTCCATGCTATACTTGCCCATATAAGGAGTATTCTACACCGAATTAGACAGAATGTTTAAAATGTTTTCTGCAAAGCATTTGACTCAGTCCCACATGAACAGTTACT
The DNA here is from genome assembly GCF_048544385.1 of Mastigoproctus giganteus. Taxonomy (NCBI): domain Eukaryota; kingdom Metazoa; phylum Arthropoda; class Arachnida; order Uropygi; family Thelyphonidae; genus Mastigoproctus; species Mastigoproctus giganteus. The sequence continues at coordinate 202,011,060 of NC_143582.1, read as the reverse complement.
TTATAAGCTAGAACAGGTTGGAATCACAGGGAAAAATTCTTAGATGGGTAGCAGGATGGCTTCAGGGCAGGAGGCAGAGGGCTGTGATAAAGGTTATTCCTCAGATTGGGTTGATGTAAGAAGTGGGGTTCCCCAAGGATCAGTATTAGGACCACTATTGTTTTTGATTTTCATAAATGACATCAATGAAGGGATGAGGGCGTGATGTCTAAATTTACAGATGATGTAAAGATTGGTAGAGTAGTTAATGATCACCACCAAGCAGATCTTCTTAAAAGTGACCTAGATAGACTTCAGGGATGGTCAGAAAAATGGGAGCTATGCTTTAATACAGCAAAGTGGAAGGTATTACATCTGGGTATCAGTAAACCCAAAATAACTTTATACCCTTCGTGGAATTGAACTAAAGTCAGTATTCGAAGAAAGGGAGGACTTGGGTATTGCGATACGGTCAGACATGAAGTTCTCCGAGCATTGTAGGCAGGTTGCAGGGAAGGCCCATTGTGTCCTATTGATGATTTATCAAACATTTGCTAGTAGAGATAAGGATGTCATAATCCCATTATATAAGGCTGTTGTTAGACCACACCTAAAGAAAGACGGTGAGCTTCTTGAAAGGGTCCAAAGACTGGTAACTCACCTGGTGAGATTGGCAAAAGGGCATTCATATGAGGAAAGACTTCGAAATGTGGGTTGCAGTGCTTTGAAACTTGGAAGAAGTCACCCTAGAGGAGACTTGATTGAGGTGTTTAAGGCTCTAAGAGGCATAAGTAAAATGAATGAGGATGAAATTTTCATGGTTATAAATGATTCTAGAACTAGGGGGCCATAAGTTCAAGTTATGGAGGAGATGTTTAGACTGGAAGTTTTATTTTAGCCAGAGAGTTATACATTACTGGAATAAGTTACTTACATGGGTGGTAGAGGTTCACATTTTGGGGAAATTCAAAGGCAGATGGATAGTTACCTATGGGAGGAGGGAAATACATAGATTGGCTATTTCCTTTTCTTTTATTAATTATTTATTTTTTTTAATTTTCTTATTCTTTTTTTTTTTTTTTTTTTTTTTGGCTGGTGCAGCATAAGTCATAGGCTTCCTTGCACCATATGTCCATTGCTAATACTAAATGTTAAGTATTTCTCTTAGCTAATTAACCTATTGCTATCATATTTTTCAAAAAAGTACATAGATGATATTTTACAGAAAAGTTGCCACCTTTTCAAAATCTGTGACTTGAAGATGATTTTGTGGGAGGGAGGATAATGAAGGAAATCCTGAATTTTTTTTTTCACAAAATATACATTGTTTTAGATTATAGAATTCAGTTCTGTGATCATTTTATTTTGATTAAGGTATCTTGGCACTCATCCAGAAGAATTCATACCTTGGCAAGTATAATCTTATTTAATATGTGGTATAATAGTTTTCTTCTCTACATTATTATTATTAGCCATGTGGTGCCAAGGAAGCCTGAGGCTTATGCTGCACCATCCAAAAAAAAAAAAAATTGAGTTACCCTGTGTGTGTGTGTGTGTGTGTGTGTGTGTGTGTGTGTGTGTGTGTGTGTGTGTGTGTGTGTGTGTGTGTGTGTGTGAGCGTGAGCGAGCAAGCTCAGGACCCAAGCCCATACTCACCAGATGTGAGTCCCTGGGGTTGATTATGCAGTCATCATCAGAAAGTGATGGAAATGGAATGCAGAATATATCAAATGAGTAAAAAGTATGCAGAATGAAGTGATTTCTGTGCTTTCTAAAAGTGGGCCTATTTAGATTATATGTTGGAGTAAGAGAAACTAAATATTCTATAATTTTGTAATGTACACCAAATTTTGCTGAACAGAACAAAGGGCATGAATTTAAAGTTTTATTATAAAAGAAGGTTTTATTATAATAGAGAACATTTTAAGAGTTTATCAAAATTATTCGCAAAGGCTTGACAAGTTATACAATTCTTAAATTTAAAGTTTTCAATCTAGATATAAAAAAAAATCACAGGAATGAGACAATTGCTGTTATCCGTGGTTTCTGCCTAATTGTTTATCTTTTTAAATTGCATAGCATCACCAAAATAGGCGAATCCACTATACATTTAAAAATCTGAAACACCGCTAGGACAGCTGTTTCAAAGCTTACCAGCTTCTCATTATCTGCTGGATGTTCTACATTTGCAAGCGTATGCCAAACCCTGATGTATTTTGTCTAAGTGAAGAGCCAAGCAATTTATGGAAGTAAAGATTCCATTTAAAAATGCAACTATTATTGTTACCATTAACCCTTAGAACAGTGAATATGGCAATATGGACTGTTTGCCCTATGTAGAATTGTAGAAGTATTTCAATGCAGCAGTTGATTTACTGAATCGCGTAAATATTCATTTACACGATTTCACTTTATGCAGCTATTTCTCAGAACCAGTTAATTGCATAATGCGAGGAATACCTGTATAATTAAAATTGTGGTGTTATATGATTAATTTGGAATGATCTCAAATCAAGTACAAGGGTGGTTTTGCAAAGATCCTTATTCATCTAGAAACCCTGGTGGTAGAAAGTTAAAATCAGGAACGTATATTAGTAATTTTTTTTAGCAACTTGGTAGGCATGTCTACTACTGGTAGATATACTTCTTGAAGCCATTTTTGGAGACTGCCTCCAGTTTCCTTTGAGACTGTGACTGTGGCTACAAGTGCTGTTTATTTGCGCTGGCAAAGGCTTGGATTTGATTCCCATCAAGATGAAAACAGATCACAATTTTTTGATCTGTTTTCTTACAAAAATCAGAAATAGAGGGGAAAATCTGAAGGTTCAAGGTTAAGAGAATATAGTGAATATGGCAAAATTTAAGATCTGTCTTGACTTGCTATTTACGTGACAACAAATCTTTAATCACCATTCTTCACTGTTTTGCTTTGGCAGCTATACATAAGATGCAGCGTTGAAGTAATTAGAAAATATACCTGTTTTGGTGATGTTACTCATTATAAAATGATATTGTAATTGTTGTTTTATTCATCAATAATGTTTCTAAAATCAGATTAGCCTGTTGCTGTTACCAGATTGAACAGAGCAAGCATCCCTACAATATAATGCAGCAAAGCATTTGTTATAATAATTATTTCAAAGCCTGCATTGAAATTTAAAAAAAAAAAAAAAAAAAAAAAGCTTCCTTTACTAATAAGGTTTGAGTAATATGTCCTTGTGATGATGATGGCCAGGAAACTTAGTGACATCGCCTTTATGCATATACCCTTGCTTTGTTTCCATTGCTTGGAATATTCATGGTTTCATGTTCAAAATGAGAAATCAGGTCTCATAGAGTGGTCACCAGAGAAAATAAGTCCTGCTCATTCATTGCACAGGGTTAAAAAGTTGCTCTATACAATTCTGCATTTGCATTTTTTTTTTTTGAAAGATGAGAGTATTTAATGGATCCATCATGCAGAATGCTCGTGTGTGCAGTATTTTCCATAGAGATAGTAATCAGACTGATGTCATGAGCCAGTTTACCAACTGATATATGGTGGTCTTCCATGAACACCAGTCCCACTTTCTTTACATTCTCCTTTGTGACAATGGTTGCTGAGTTTGCAGTGATTCCCAGTTGAACTGCTACCACCACCACTCTGCAACAACTTTACAGAGTGGGCAATCTTCCCCATTTATTGCAGCCACTTCCTGATTAATTAGGGATGTTTTGCCTTGTAAAAATAGAAAAGTAGGTGATAGGTCTGTGCTACATTTTGTTCATGACCATGCTCAGCACTGCAGCTAGTATACTGGTTGCAAGTGCTGTTTATTCACACTGGCAAAGGCTTGGATTTGATTCCCATCGAGATGAAGAATTTGTGGTCTCTTTTCATACTCTGGAGTTAGTTTATCTTAGATTTCATGATTCCCCCCTCTAGAAATTTGGGATTTTTCATCCAGTAAAATGGGCAAACTAGCCACTGGATATATGCAATTTATATACTGTGTACCGAAGCTTCATACTACAGGTGCTTGTGCAAGTTTTGATAAAAAAAAAAAAAAAAACACACACACCTTCCTGTAGTTATTTCTTCTGACAACATTCAGGCATGTGCTCTTTAGAAATGACTACTACTGTCTGCATAGCCAACCTAAAGTAATTAATATAAATTTTTAATGAGATGTCATCTGATTAAAAATTATATCAGTACATGAATGGGCGCTGTCACCATCACTGGAGGGGACACAGCATCCCCTGATGGTTAACTGCAAAAGTTAATGCAGAGAAACATTACTTTTGCTGTTTTAAAAATTGTAATAACCTGTGTTTGAAAAAAAGCCTCCCCTTTTATTAATTTTATTATAATATTGGCTTCATGCAGTTTTTCAAAAGGGAATTAACATCCATGTAACATAAGTTACATTTACAATCGGAAGTTTTCTTCTGATCTGCTGCTTGGCTCTCATTTAATTCAATACATCTGTTTACTGCTTGATACAGGGTTGCTAATAGGACTGTCTGCTGCCTGATGATGGCACCATTAAGTTCCAAAACCAGTCAATGCAGTTCCTCAAGTTTTTAATGGATGATATATTCACCTAAAGGGTGATGTTATATGATTAAGAATGATATTAGTTAATTGAGGTTGACTACATGGACAGTTATAGTCATTTCAAAAGTGCACATGCCCAAATTCTGACACCATTACTGGAGAGATCAGTGTCCCCTGATGGTTGACTGCAAAAATTAATGCAGAGAAGCATTTTTTAGAAGCCATTTCAAATAAATATTTCTGTTTCTTCTCTCTCCTTTCTTCATTCTTAAACTTCTCAACTTATTCTTTTCTTTTCTGACCTGTCATGTACCTCTACTTACATTACTTTTCATATTTACTTTTATTGCATTTTCAGTTTTATGACTTTTATGCTACTGTTTCTTTATAATTTAATTATTATTTTGTATTTTATTTTAATAGTTTATCTATCATCAATGATTGCAGCAAGTTTATAGTTATGGAAATATCTGTAGAAAAAGGCAGAACTTTGAACATCAGAAACCTAATGTCTGTGTGATAAGAAGTGGAGTGTGTTTGTTTTGGAGAGGGAATCATTAATTAATCTGATCACTCTCTTTTGGGGCGCTTCCGTAGCCAGGTGGGAAGGAGCAGCAGTGCGTAGCACCCGCTTCTTGATTAGACCAGGGTTCTAGCCTGTCACCACCAAATACGGAGGATGCGGAAAGGTCAAGGGAATGACCACCGCATATTCCCGGAGCAATATGGCCTTAGTTGCTAATGCTCCTAAAAACCAAATAACAAACAAACAAACTCTCTTTTGGATAAAGTCAATGTTTTTAGAAGACCTCCCTCAACCCAGATGATAGATACTTTCATGAGGTAACACACCTTCTACAAAGGTGGTGTTTATGACTGTATAGTGGGCTTGCCACTTGCCACTCTTTTGTTGGGGTCTGAGTTTGAATCTTGTTGGAGACTGAAGGAATTCTTAAAGGCCTCTTCAGTAGAGGTTGTAATTAGCTCATGTCCCCAGGGAGGAAAGATTTTTTGCTTGGATTACTCTGACGTTGTAAGCCTTTATGGAATTCAAATTGGAACACACAATACATGATAAAAAGATCACATATAATATCAAGGTACCCCCAACCATCTAACCATCTCAAAAGGAATTACCGATGCCTGGAGGTGAGTAACTGAGAAGGGTGGGGGGAAAAAGATGCTTAGAAAAATTGTGAATGACTGAGCAGCATTCAAAGCACCAATAAAATATTATATATTCTAAACAAGAAAAATTTCTGTTTATACTCTCACAGTTACATTGGGTCAGAGGTGTTTACAAGATAGAGAGAATATAAAAATATCAATGTATTTAGCAGTCACGGGCTAAATACAGTGATATGACTGTGGTTCTCCATGCTGTATACAAGCATTTTGCATAGTATTATTAATGTGAAGCTAAAATAAATTTATAATACCTTTGTTAAAAAATTGTTGTTGATAAACATTTTTTCTTTAATTCTGACTACAGGACAATTTTTTTATAATTTTAAAATCAGGCAACTCTTCAGTTCTGTGCTGTAAAGCCCCTTATGTCTGTTATTACTTTGATTCTTCAGCCATTTGGAAAATATTCAGATGGTGATTGGAGGTGAGTGTAATGCAGTTTAGTCTTGTATTAACAGAAATCTCCTCTATAAACTTCAGCAAGAAGGTTATAGTTGAAATTTTATCTGTAATTGAAATTATTAATTGATTAATGTACTAACAAAAGAACTAATTTATTTCACCTGGTAGTTTCATAGCATAAATCAGGAGGAAAGTGTATCCTTTGGTAGTACATATAAATTACTAAGAGTAAATTAGTGAATATCGTAGTAAGAATTGTGACAATTTATGTACTACCAAAGGATACACTTTCCTTTAAATAACACCATTTAAATCATATGTATTTTACTTTTTCCAGTAAAAGTATAATTAACTGTTTGACTGCTGTGAACATCTATTCATTTGTGGTAAGTTAGGCACTGATGTCTACAAGATGGAAAAAACTTTTTGTAAACTTCTTGATATTTGGGGGTTAATTGGCATGAAATCCTTTAGTAATGCTGATGTGTTTGGTCTATCAGTATGCTAGAAAAAAATTAGAGCAAAATACAATTTTCCACTTGTTTTTATTCATGACTATATCTTCTGTTTTGTTTTGACTGTTCTATATGTATTATGCATACAGCAGTCTTGCATGCATACTGTCTGTATAAAGGACAGTATTTTGCTTTTGTATGCTCTGTGATGGTAAACAGTTAGTGCTCAGCAGTTAAATGCTGTGAGTAGGCATGGTTTCTTTTGTGGCCAAAACTATCTGGCAAGCAAAATTTTTTTTTTTTTTGTGGCTGGGTAACCAAGCCAAAATTTGAAGTGTAATGAATTTATTGAATATTTTTCCAGTGTGAGAGAACATTGAAAGGATATTCAGTATGAAAGAATCGACGAGTCAAACTGCAATCCACATCTCTAGCAGCAGAGGCATGTGGGATTTCTTCTTTATGAAACTCCCAAGTCAGCTTTCTCCTAGTTTAGTCTAAGGTCTTTGTTCCTACTCTTCATTTTTGTAATCGTTAATCATTTATTCTAGACCCCAGTTTCAACCACATTGGTCACCTGAAAGAAATCATTCCTGTTTTTCAATACCCATATTTCAGAGTATTTCATGATTTCACTTCCAATGGCTCTGTCAGGAGTTTCCTAAGCTTTACAAGCATAATACTTTGGTGTTCTCTCCACATCAGTCCAGGAACCAGTTAAACAGGTGAGCTTTCACCATATTATATTCGTAATTTTCCCATTTTGTTCTCAGTCAATACAATACTCTAAGGAGATTATTAACTGTACCGTTAGTCACTGTGAACTTCCATTCTAATTACAGTCAAACTTGGTTATAAAGAGCATGGAAATAATGGAATCATGGCTGTAATGAGCAAAAAGCCATAATGATTTTAATTTATGCATATTCCCATACAGTCGCTCACTGTTATAATGAGTGTACTACATGGATATACCGTACAAATTTTGGTAACTGTGCAAACATTCTTAATTGCTTGGATAGTCAAAAAATCCAATCCTTGGAATAGACAAAAACGAAAAGGGCAACTTAGCTTTTATGACCACCCGCATTGGATTAGCGGCTTGTCCCCGAAATGACCTTGTCCTTTCAGGGACAAGGTCATAAACCGACATGCATTGGCGTTCCGCTCGCTGCATTACTCTGTTTGCAGATTATCTTGTATTCACTGAACCATAAATTTAATTCGGGACTCCTCAGAATTTTGTATGCATTTCAGGACTTCTAAGAACTTTGTATGCAGATCACTTTACTGTTATTTTAAAGTAAAATCAGTTAGAAACGAATCCTTCCTTCAGAAGCATGTCTACTAGCAAAATAGAAAGTGTCTCTCGATTCGCAAAAAAGTTGAAATTATTTGAGAGTTAGAACGTGGTGCAAAAAATGTTGATGTGTGTAAAAAGTTTTCTTTGTCCTCTTCAACCATATTGACATTGTGGAAGAATAAGCATGTTTACATATCAGCAATGGAAAAGAACATAACAGAAAAAAAAATTTTAGAAAGTGCAAGGTTACAAATGTCAATGTAGCATTGCTTCAATGGCTCACTACACAAAGAAGTGCTGGATTTCCAATAGGTGGTCCAATCTTGAAGGCTCAAGTGCAAAAATTTGCTAAACGATTTGGATGCAGCGATTTTGTATATAACAATGGTTGGCTGGATCGATTTAAAAACTGAATACAAGCATATTAATAAAAAATAATGTGTAGGTATATACTAATATTATTTTTTTCTCTCTAATATTTCTTTTGTTTTTTGAATCTATATCTTTTTATCAAGTTATTGAGAATTTAAAAAAAATAGGAGGTAGATTTAACTCATCACTGATATAGCAAGTAACGATTATAACTAGGAAATTTTGTCGGTCCCTTGATGCTCGTTATAGCCAAATTAAACTGTATTTTGGTAGTTCATATTCACACACATTTACAAATATTTAATATAGGCAATGATCCAGTTTTCGTTTTATCTTTTTCATCCCCAACCTTCCCACTCCCTAGAAAATGAATAACCTAATAATTTTAGTGACTTACTCCTATTAATCTTGTTTATTGTAATTTGCATATTTAATTAATCAATTAAAAATGTTTTTATATTCATTGTAATTAATTTCTAGCTTGACTGTTATTTAACCTGTTGACAGTGAGCAACAGCGACTTCTCAAAACTTTGCCAAACTGTTTCTGTTGAGGTGTATTCAATTTAACTGCAACATTTTCAATAAAATGCTTTAATCTCTCACATGGTATATAATATTCCATGTTGATTACTTTAGTTCATTTCCATATTTAATCTTGTTTCTGTTGCTGTATATTAGCATCGTAGTTTGTTAAATATTTTCCATTTCATGCACTGATTGAGAGTAAAGGCGGAAACACACTATTATCACATCACGGGACTCTCGCCATGTCACTGTTTAGTGTAGTTGGTCGTAAAAGAAGCATCACTATAGCGTAGGGTGACCAGATTAAAAATTTGATCTCTCGGAGTACTCATGCTTATGTTTGTGGTATTCATTTCTCGTTTTGGGGTACTCGCATTATATCTTTAAAAAATGAACAATTTTAATAATAAATATTTTATTTCTATATTTTTTTTTTGATTTTTACAAGTTCATGGAATGCAAAATTAGTCAAATTTTAATAAAATTAACCGAATTATGGCTTGTGTTTTAATTCGGAAAATTTTATTGCAAGAGTTATAAACACTAAAGGAAACTTTTATAAATATTAACATCAAATGTTTTACATAATTGTTTACAATACATATTCTTGATTTATTTTATCAAAAAGAAAATATTTACCTAGCAATACTTTTCATTTGAGCAAATTTTCTATAACAGTTTCTAATTTTTTAGTGCATATGCGTAAAATTCTTTGCATGACACATTTTGATTGGTTTTCACCAACACTTCTTCAACATTCTGAATTTAGGTCTAATTTATTTCTATCTTTTTTCCATGCATTAAAACATTAAGCTAAATGCTCATTCACTTATTGCATTTGAGTGAGGCAAAGCAAAAACAAAATTAATATTTTTTTCTGTATTACGTACTTTGTATGCATTTAAAAATTTTATCAAAATATCTGTGGTATTGTTGAGGCCTTTCGTCTCAATATTTTTATGGAATGATTTCAACAGAACATATTCTTCATACAGCAAATTGATATTGATATTTGGAATTTTAAATTTAAAAAAAAGAAGTTTATTGCCTGAGCCTTAAAACATTACAATGCAATAAAAAAGATGTCAAGTAGAATGTAAAAGGTTACAAAGTAAGCATAATATAAATATTCTTATAACCCTCTTTGTAAATAGGATAGAATGTCATTTTTTTAAGTCTTTATGGGTGCCTTTCAGTGACAACTTTATCGTCAGTTAATTCTTTCTTCCTAAATAATCATCTCAACAGTGTGTTTTATGATTTCTGCTTTTTTCAAATACCCCATTTCAAATTTTTAAAAAAGTGGTATTGTACCCCGAAATGGGGTACGTCTGCAAACCTTGCTGTAACGTTGTATATGTGTTATTCTCTTTTGAGGAATGCTGAAGCGAAATGAATTGCCACAGTTCATCCTCTTCTTCAGATGTTGAAGAAGATTTAGAAAATGCATGTGTTTTTCTTATAGCCGAGAGGCACCTCCGTAGCCAGGTGGGCAGGAGCAGCAGTGCACAGCATACGCTTCTTGATTAGACCGGGGTTTGAGCCCATGCCCACCAAATATAGAGGATGCGGAGAGGTCAGGGAATGACCACCGCATATCCCCGGAGCAATATGGCCTTAGTTGCTAATGATCCTAAAAACCAAATAACTTATAGCCGAGGAAACAAAGAGTACGCAATGGATACACATCATGAACTGGAAGAGAACAAAAAAAAGGCAAATTCCATCATTTACTGCTGGACTTAGAAGAAGATGAAAATCATTTTAAGATGTACTTACGGATGAATAAAGAATTTAATTTCCTGTATAATCTAATTAAGGATACACGCAATTTCGAAATTCATTCAGTGCTGAAGGAAAATTAGTTGTATGTTTAAAGAAAGTCGAAATACTGAAGTTTAATTTTGAATAAGGATTTTTATTCTGTCAAAATACAAAACAAAAATTTTTAATGAAATTTAATAACAACAAAAAACTACTTCTCAACCCTAAAAATTTAACTTGTAAAAAATTGTTATGAGTTGTACAAATTGAAATGATCGACTTGTTTGTTCTCTAAATTTGTTAATTGTAATAATACTCTCTATTTTTCACCTTTGGCCATTTTTGAGTGTCTCTGTGACCGTACATTTGCAGTGAGTGTGCTGAGTAGCTGGTCGAAGTGGAGGGTGCTTTGGAATAGGCACAGGAGCAAGGTCCTTGATGTTGTTATTTGTTTTCAGATATTCTTACTTGTGCACTCAAAGCAGCATTATTTACTTGTAATTTAATTTTCTATTAGCATTTCCTCTTGACACGTGTCGTGCCTAATGAAATTTCTGTTCAAACAGAAATATCTGAGTGCCTGAAAACGTGATTTAGCCACGAAGCCCGACGTGTTATCTTGTGAATGCAGCCAATGACAACAGTGTCTCCAAACAATAAACTAGATGGGATATATAGCTCCCCCACATTTGACGTTAGACATGCTTACATGTGAAATCCCGTGAAGTGATCTAGTAGTGTGTTTCTACCCTCACATTACTCGTCACCCTGTACATTGTTACATAAACCATTCTGAGCCCACTACATTTAAGTGGTTCAATTTTTTTTTTTTTTTTTTTTACTTTCACAGTAGTGCGAAATTCTTTTAACTGTTCATTCTGTACTCTCCTTTTTCTTATTTTTGGCTTTTGGCCAATGTCTGTTAACCTCAGAGGCCTTAGTAGAATCTCCTGTTTTATGTAGATGTTAGCTGTTTATATTTGGAGAGTGCCATCTTGAAGTTATTCTATGAACCAGATTGAGGTAATCTCTTTTTTATTCTTTAAAATTTGAGTAGGAATATTAACACGTTTGCTGCCTCAATGCAGACATGCATCCATTCAATTGCAGTCAATAAATGAGTGCAGTAAAAGGAACAACACATGAAATGAGCAACTGAGAGAGAGAAATCTGCACACTGATTGAACCATGGGTTATTGAATCATGGCTGGGATTTTGCTTAGCATCATTTGCACAGTCTAGAAAGTGCCATAAAAGCTGTATAAGTGGTTCACAGTTTATATGTTCTTTGCTTATGTAGAAGTTATTTTATCTAGTTTAGTATTTTCTACAAGAATAATAGGTAAAACTTTTTGAAGATTTTTGCTTGCTAAATTTACAGCCTGGGGCATTCAGACTGAAAAGGAATTGGGGATGGGCAGTATATTGAAGCTGATGACATTGACTCAGCCCTTTATAATATGTCATCTGATAAAATAAAATACTAAAATACTATTTTAAATAAAATACTATTCAAGTGGTACAGATTCTGAATCTCGTTCACATACGTCTGTTGATGATGTTAGAATGCCACAAACAACAGATGCCATCATTACTTTATGTGATGACTCTGTGCAGATGAAATCCGTTTATTAAGAGCACTGCCTACTTGTTTCAGCACCCAACAGAAGTGTCCAATGCACATAGGGATGACCTCCTCAAATATAAAAGGCAGCAAAGGTGTTAATAAATTATACAGTTACTCTACATTGGGTCATCATCAACCTCACTATGTCCAAAAAAAATGATTACTTAATATGTTTATCATTGAAGTGTTTAAACCACTGTCTAGTTATGGTGTAGGGAGCACAGATGTGTAAAATGCCTTTTAATAGGGTGACACTTGTTTTTTAATAGTATCAAAACTTAAGACCAGTATGTACCTTACAGCCATAATATAAGTGAAAATAGCTATGAGCATCTTTGCTAATGCCATGCCAAATGCATATATACAGGAACTCCCCGATTTATGCAAATTCGACTTTACGCAAGTTTTTGCCAGCCGGTGCAAACTGAAAAAAAATATGAAAACGTATTTTGCATTTGTAGGGATAAATGGAGGTATTGTGAAAATATTGTAATGTTAACCCAATAACACTTTGTTAGTTTTTTTGTAATTTGTTCCAAGTCTTTGGAAGTTGAAAATTTCGCTATATCACTAAACTGTTCATCTCTCTAAAAGGTCATATTTATAATGGAAATTACATTACACTTTTATCGTTATCATATGTTCCCATTATAAGAATCAATTTTGAATGCCTTTGTGATAATTTTCTAAAGCACATTTCTGGAGGTCACGACCAAAAAACAATTTGCACTTTCCAATTTATTTGGCTTTTCTGTTTAGTGCATCTAATTATAAATGGGAAGTAAACGCGATCTTATTTCATTTACGATAATACCGATAACTGCAGTTGTGTGGGTTTTTACATTATTATGGTGAAATGTGTTCCCCTTCGCTGAAATCGTCAATCATATAAAAAACAAATTTTCAGAAACTTTTCTTCATTCCTATTTACGTATTACAATGATAAAGGGAAAGTGACCAACAGAAAGTGCAAGTGGTGGTAGTGCCAGGAAACGAAACAAAATTGATTTAGAAATGAAGATGAAAATAATTAAGTACGAAGCAGGACAAAGTTCGTTATCTATTGCAAGGGAATTAGGTATTGCTGCTTCAACAGTGAATACTATTTTAAAGGACAGTGCATGTACAAAAGAACATGTCAAAGGATCAATGCACTTAAGATCAACAGTGATTACAAAACAGCATTCAGGTGCTGTATCAAAGATGGAACAGCTGTTAATAATATGGATGGAAAATCAGATTCAGAAGCGAGTGCCCCTGAGTCTAATGACCATTCGAGCAAAAGCAACAAGTATTTATGAAGATATTAAGGATAAGTACGGTGAACCCCAACCCAAGTTTGTGGCAAGCAACGGATGGTTTAATAGGTTCAAGCATTGTGCTGGTTTCCACAATGTTAAAGTATGCGGTGAAGTCGTCAGTGCCGATTCTGCAGCTGCAGAGAAATTTTGTGATGTGTTGGAAAAAATTATTGATGAAGGTGGCTATTCAACGTAGCAAATTTTTAAAGTTGACGAGACTGCTCTGTATTGGAAAAAAATCCTGGATCGAACATACATTGCCAAAGAGGAAAAGACAATGCCAGGTTTCAAGGCTTCAAAAGATAGGGCTTGCTTGGGGCTAATGCAGTGGGAGATTACAGATTAATACCACTGCTTGTGTACCATTCTGGAAATCCTCATGCATTTAAAGGCATCAATAAAGCCACCCTACTCCTGCATTTCCGATCGAACCAGAGAGCGTGGATAACAGTATCTCTCTTTGAGGATTGGTTTAAATGCTGCTTCATTCCAGAGGTTGAAAAATATTGTAAAGACAATGACGTTCCTTTCAAGATTTTGCTTCTATTAGCTAATACTCCTGGACATCTTATGAATCTAGATGATTTCAATTTGAATGTGAGAGTCATATTTCTACCACGAAACATGACTTCACTCATCTAACCTATGGATCAGTATTATTTCAAATTTAAAAGCATACTATTTACGCACATTTGCTCAGGCATTATCTGCAGTAGATGGTGAAAAAAAAATTCACGTTAACAGACTTTTGGAAATCTTACAATATTTATCATGCCATCTTAAACATTAATAAGGCCTGGGCAGAAATTACTAAAAGTTGTTTAAATGCCAGTGGCATGTAAGAGGCTTCGAAGGGTTTGAAAAAGATGAATCATATAAAGAGGATACAGATAAGATTGTAAAGGTTGCAGAGCTAATTCAGTTGGAGGTTGATGCCAAAGACGTGGAGAAACTAATAGAGAAAGAAGAGAAGGAATTATCTAACGAAGAACTTATTGACTTGCAGTGATAGTGAAAGAAGGAAATGCTGACAAAGCTCAAGATGAACCAGATGAGGAGCCAAGGTGGCATTTTGTGAAATTGCATTAGCAATGGCAAGTTTTGAGAAGATGGATCCTGACAGTGAACAATTCTTAAAAGTTAACAGAGGGGTGAATGATATGCTTGCTTGCTACAAAGACATCTACGATGAAAAGAAAAGAGCCACCGTCCAATCATCCATTAATATGCTCTTTCTTAAGGTTGAGCAGCTGACCCCCTCTAAATCTACACAGCCCTCAACCTCCGTAGCGGCATACTTATCAGCTGGAGACATCGATTCTGGCAACGATGCTTGAGAGGTAAAACATACTGATGTTATGCCTGTCCCCTCTCTTTTTTTGTAATTTTATAATTTTGAATTTTTTTTAAATTGCATGCTTTTGTAATTTTTCCTGCGCATGAGATAAAAAATTGAATAAATACAATAAATAATTCTATGTACATGTTCGTCAAACATTTCTTTTTTCATTCAATCAATTCAGCAAGCACAGTTGTGAGTGCACAAGCATGGGGGAAATTCCAACTTATGTATTTGTGAGTTCTGCGGAACTTATGAGTTCAACTTATGAGTTCTGCGGAATGCAACCCTTACGTTAATAGGGGAGTGGCTGTATTGCCTAAGTAATGGATGGTTGATGTAGGCATGGTAATGGGATGTTTGTAAGATTTTTATTAGTTCTTCTAATTTTGATCAGTTTTTTTTGGAGAGTCCTTGTAGCTTCTTACTTTCACTGTAAAGTGAATGATTTATTAAATTGATTTTCATTGGTTTCTTAATTAAGCATGCCATTTATTTTATTTAATTTTTTAATTTTTTTTCTTTTATTTTTTTTTTCAGGCCTGACAGTGGATACCTTTACATTACAATTATCTATAACATTAGTGTAACATTTGCTTTGTATGGGTTATTGCTGTTCTATTTTGCAACAAAGGATCTGTTGTCCCCTTATGAACCAGTTTGGAAATTCTGTACCATCAAGTCTGTTATTTTCTTGTCATTTTGGCAAGGTAGGTGATTATCCCTAATGTTTATTATTATATCCCAAAATGTTTAGTTTTGTTAAAACCAACCAGGAAAAAAGAATAAGTATACCTGTTTCTTTTCTAGTGCGTGTGTGCGTGCGTGCGTGCGTACGCACGCACGCACACATGTTTAATAGAAAGGTATAAAATAAGTTGAAAATTGAAGTGGTATTCTGGTAAAGATAAAAATTAAATAAAAATAAATTTGAGACTAATAAGTCATGGAAGTAATAGTAATAGTAATCATGGCATGTGATGCAAGCATATGAGCTTATGTAGCATCAGCCAAAAAAAAAAAAAAAATTCACACAACCACTCCCTCTAAATGTTTGTCCAGCTCTTCCTTAAATTTATTTAACTTATCAACTTCCACGACAGATGGAAGTTTGTTCCAGCAATTAACCGGTGGTTAATTGCTGGAAGGCAAATTTACGCACATCTATTCTACAGCTGTCTTTCCTCAATTTGAATTTATGCCCCCTTAGGTTTGTAATCTGAACAAGTGGAAGAATCCCATCAGAATTCAGCATGCTCAACCCATTCGAGGCCTTATACACCTCAATCAGATCACCTAGCAGGTGCCTAATCTCCAGCCGCTGCAATTTGCAGAACTTAAGCCTCTCTTGGTAAGAAGATCCTTTCATTCCCCTCACCAGTCTTGTTGCCCTTCTCTATACATGCTCTAGCAAATCTACATCCTTCCTAAAACGAAGCCTCCAAACCTGTACGCAGTACTCAAGGCATGGCCTGACCATTGCCTTATACAGAGGGACAATCACCTCCTTCTCCCTGCTAGCAAAATTCCTGTATATCATTGACAAAACCCCATGACCTGCTCTTGCAGCCTGTCTGCATTGTTCAGAAAACTTCATATCTGACTGCACAATTACTCCCAGGTTTTTTCATTTTCTACCACCCTAAGTGTAGTACCAAACAGTTGGTACGTTCCTCAGGGGTCCCACTTAGAATTTAGAAGTGTGGCAATTAAATCCAATATTTGATTGGTTGGGAGGTGAGTAAAAGAGATTATAAAAGCCTAAATGCCCGCTTCCATTCAAACCATGTATGTGCCTTACTACCAGATTAATGGAAGGTAGCTATGAAAATAAAGGTAGTCAGGAACAAGTCTGCAAAAAAAATATCAGTGTTATATTAGCTTAATGGCTCAAATAAATTATTTGAAACAAATCTAAATTGTGAAGCAGAACAAAATTCTAGAATGAAACTAAATTACAAGAGCAATTCATTGTCAGAACCTCTTCTTTGGGGTGGGTATATGATTTTTAATGCAGATTTTGCAGGCTACAGTAGGTGATATTTGTGTTGCTGGTGTTCTGGTGCTAGGGAAATAAAACTCAATCACACTCAGTGTAGTATTTTTTTATGTAATGTGTAGAAGCTCAATGCTTCTACATATACACTCAGTGATCACTGAATTACTACCACCCCATCTGTAATGAACTGTGCTGCATAGCTCATAATATAAAAAGCCAACAGTGGTAATTTGCATCTGGTCATGCAAGTCAAGGTGATAAAGTAGCAGCTACGAGATGTAGTAAAGATATCACAGAGTTACAGAAAGTCACAATTGTGGGAGCTAGCATGTTGGGTGCTTCCATATTAGAAATGGCACTTCTTGTCAGTTGCTCACAGACTACTGTGGTTAAGATGTACAAAGAATGGTGTCAAAGGGATCAAATCCCTTTCCACTGACAAAACTGTAAAGGATTACGCAAGGTGGATGCTTGTGGTGAGTGAAGAGTACAACACGTACAGTTTTGTGGTGAGCCACTGTGTGGCAGCTGACATCGCAGTATAATATGGGGATTGCAAGAACAGTATCATGGTGACATGGAAGCCTGTGATAGATATAAGCTGGTCTGTAACCAAGTCACAAAGGAGATTAGGCAGGCAAAGGCAGATTATGAGAAATCCTTGGCAAAGGATGCAAAGAAAAACAGCAAAGAGTTCTTTACCTATGTAAACTCTAGAAGAAGGGGGATGAATCAGATTGGTCCACTGGATATTGATGGTTCAACTGTTGATGATCCTACTCAGGTGGCAACAAACTAAATGAGTATTTTTGCATCTACATTTACTCATGAGGAGTTATTCAGGGAGGGGAATGCCAGAGGTGAGTTAAACTCTGGCAGTGAGCTAGATGATTTTGTAATAACTGAGAGGAAAGTGGAGGAGAAATTGTTGAAGCGAAATATTAAAAGGCACCTGGGGTGGATGGGATCTATCCAGTTACATTATAGGAGGCAGCAAAGGAAGTAAGCAAACCCTTAGCCATAATTATGAGAGCTTCTTTGGACTCAAGGGAGGTATTCATAGACTGGAGATGTGCAAATGTGACCCCAATTCACAAAGGAGGATCAAAGGGCGACACAAGTAATTATAGACCTGTTAGTTTAACTTCTGTTCCAGGAAAATTAATGGAGGCACTGGTTAAAGAAGCACTGCAGGATCATCTAGAGAAGACTTCAGTTATAGCTCAGACACAGCATGGTTTTGTTAAGGGAAAGTCTTGCCTGACCAGTTTGATTGGGTACTATGATGAGGTCACAAAGGAACTGGATGCAGGGAATAACTTTGATATCATATATTTGGATCTTAGAAAGGCTTTTGATACTGTTGCACATGGAAGACTGCTGAACAAATTAGAGCAGTGTGGCATTGGAGGCAAATTTCTGCTATGGATAAAGGGATGGTTGAGTGGGAGAAGACAGAGTGGTAATCAATGGACACCTCTCATCATGGACTAATGTTATTAGTGGAGTCTCTCAGGGTTCAGTGTTGGGTCCATTGTTGTTTTCTTTATTTATTAATGATATTGATGATGGTATATCAAGCTTAATGTCCAAGTTTACAGACGATGCAAAGGTTGGATTGGAAGGGTTGTTAAGAACACTAATGACAGTACGCTGCTGCAACAGTATCTAGAAAAGTTAAGCAGATGGGCTGAGAGGTGGCAAATGAAGTTTAACATTGACAAATGTAAAGTGCTACATATGGGAAGCAGTAACCTCAGAATGATGTATCAACTCTGTGGTACAACATTGACAGTGGTAGAGAATAAAAAGCACATGGGGGTAATTGTGCGTGCAGATATGAAGTTTTCTGAGCAGTGCAGGCGGTCTGCAAGAGTAGCTCATAGTGTCTTGTCAATGATATACAGGAATTTTTCTAGCAGGGATAAGGAGGTGATTATCCCCTTGTATAAGGCAATGGTCAGGCCACACCTTGAGTACTGTATACAGGTCTGGAGGCCTCATTTTAAGAAGGATGTAGAGCTGTTGGAACGAGTACAGAGAAGGGCAACAAGATTAGTGAATGGAACAAAGGCTTGCTGCAAATTAGTGTCTGGAGACTAGGCACCGGCGAGGTGATCTGATTGAGGTGTATGAAGCCTTGAATGGTTTGAGCATGCTCAGTGCTGATTGATTCTTCCTCTTGCTCAGAATAATATCCTGAGAGGGCATAAATTCAAATTGAGGAAAGACAAATGTAGGATATATGTACAGAAGTTTGCCTTCAGCCAGCGGGTAGTTGGTTGGTGGAACAGACTTCCATCCTCTGTTGTGGAAGTTGATAGCCTAAATAATTTTAAAGCTGAGCTGGACAGGTATTTGGAATGAACGGAAGGGGTGAAATGGGAGTGGGTTTTTTTTTTTTTTTGACTGATGCTGCATAAGCTTGCTTTCTTGCATCATATGCCTCTACTAATGCTAATGGTAATTCCAAATGGTAGTGTGCCGCACACTCAGACATATGGGATTCCATAGCAGATGACCTAAGAGACATCGTCTTTTCACAGCTCATTGTCATTAATGGTGAGTGCTGTAGTGTCAATGACACTCTGGCCGGACAATGGAGGACTGGAAATGAGCGTGATAGTCGGATGAGTCTGAATACCTGGTGCAACCTGCCAACTGACACCTTTGTGTGTGGTGAGACCAGTAAGAGTCCATGACCCCATAGTGCATGGTGCCCACTATCCAGGCAGATGGTATGGTTACTTAATATGGGACATGTTGTTCTGGCAAGAACTAGAGCTCCTGGTGCATATGAACCAACATTTCACTGTGAGGTCTACCGATAGCTCTTAGGAAACCATGTGCTTCCTGCCACGTTGCATTTTTCCCTGAACAGATACAAGGATCTTTCAAGCCAATAATGCACCATGTCATTGGGCCTGCACTGTGCTCAAGTAGTTTGAAAAACACAGTGAAGATATTGCCCATCTTGATTGGCCTCCAAATTCACCTGATGTCAATCCAGTTGAACACTGTGGGATGTTTTGGAATGGGAAGCGAGGTATATGGACATGCCACTGTCATATTCTAACACTGTGAAAAGCCTTGATCCCTAGATGTCTTCAGACCTCTAGTGCAGTTAATTCCTAGGTGAATACTGGCTGTTATCTGTATGAGTGCAGTATTAGGTAGGTGGCCATAATTCAGTGATCACTGAGTATAAATTTATATATAATAATTAAATATACAGTGTGGGACCATTTATCTGGCTACCCAGTACCTGGAAGTTCCAATAACCAATAAAGTGAAATATTTAAACAGCTTATATTATTGGTATTTTTGCTCACACTCTTAATGTTTTTAATAACTTTTATGTTAACTTAGTTATGTATACATATACTGTATATACAGAGCTGTAGTGAGGGCAGGGCAACTGGGGTACCTGCCCAGGGCACAACCTTGTAAGGGGGTACCAAATGGAAATTTATTACACACTATTTTATAGATAACTGAAAGAAAATTTGTTGTCTGTGAAGTTGTGAATCTGAGAATTTGCATTTGCTCCCCATTTAATACGAACTAAAAATATTCATCTGCTATTAGGAAACAACTGGCTGACGATGTGCACACCGGCAATATTGAACACGACTGAAGGAAAAAGAAACTGCTTTAAAAGTCCTTAGAATATTAATATAAAAGTTAGTTTTAAAAAATACTTTTTAAAAATTCTTAACTACTGTAGTTTTTAACTCTGTTCACTTATACCCATAGTCATTATGTCAAGAAGACCTGCAGAGAAACCTCTGGGTGGTAAGACTACCAAAAGGAAGCATATATCTCTAAACATTTACTAATGATTACTAATGATATCAAGAGTAGGAGACCGGCAGAATTACTTAACAAGTACAGGTCACTGTTGAAAAAAAGCCGTGAATTAGGGTTGAATTTGAAAGTGTCGATCAATTTGGCCCTGGAAAGATTGTGCAAGGCTCAAGGGGTAGAATTTTTTTCAGCCTGGTCTGTACTTGTTAACAGAAGGGATTGCTTCTACAGGGATGGGATGCACTTAAATAGAAAGGGTGCAAGAATATTTGCTGATGCTATCGAGGCAGTGTTAGGTGGGTCAGAAAACTGCTAGCTTGGGGGGGATACAAGGACTAATAGATTTAACAGTAGCCACTGGCAGAGGTGAAAGTGATTCTTGCACTGCTTCTATTGGAATGAGCAAAAGTCTGGAAAACAAGATGTAGGATATTTCAGAGACTGCTGGGAATCGTTGCGGTACAAGTAAACATATGGGTTGTGTTAGGGTAGCTAAGAAAAAGAACAGGTGCATGTATACTTGTGTGTACACCAATGCTAGGAGTTGGGTAAAAAAATTTGATGAATTTGAGGTATTGCTCAAAGCATCAAAGGCGGATATTGTTGGGATATCAGAGACGTGATGTCACACAGATATAAGGAATGCAGAACTGGAATTTGGGGAGTACAACGTCTACAGAAAGGATAGACAGGATAGGAAGGGAGGAGGGGTTATGCTATTAGTTAAGAAACACATAAAATCCAAGGAAGTGAAGCCAGTCGACATCGACATAGAGTCAGTTTGGTGTTACATAAGCATTGGGAGATCAAAATTGAGAGTAGGAGTGTGCTATAGGCCTAATGACTCTGATGAGTATAATAAGAAACTGTACAGGGAAATAGAGTGGGCCAGTAAATCAGAGAGTCTTATAATGAGGGATTTTAATTTCCCAGATATTGACTGGAATTTGTGGGTTGATCACTCACACACTAGCAAGGCTTTTGTTGATTTATTGGATGATTGTTTTCTACATCAGCATGTTCAGGAGGCAACTAGAGGGAGTAATACTCTTGATTTGATTATCAGTAGTGGTTCTTCATGCATTAAGAATCTGCAGATAGAGGAACCACTAGGCGGCAGTGATCACAGTGTGCTGAAGTGGGATTTACTCAAAGAGGTAACCACCATCAGGGGTAAAGGGAATGGTTATTGCTTTCGTAAAGGCGACTATGATGGTCTGAGACATTATTTAAATTCTATACAGTGGGACCAACTGATGATGTTACCAACAGCAAATTCAAACTGGGAAGCATTCAAAGAAATTATCTTGGAAGCTACTAGGCTTAACATACCAACTAAGAAATATTGTTCAAGGTTTAGGCCTAAATGGGTGTCAGATGAACAATAAGACATGGCAGAGAAGAAAAATGCATGGGATACATATAAATTAACATGTGACACAGAAGCCTACGATAGATATAAGTTGATCTGTAACCAAGTTACAAAGGAGGTTAGGCAGGCGAAGGCAGATTACGAGAAATCTTTGGCAAGGGATGCAAAGAAAAACAGCAAAGAGCTCTTTACTTATGTAAACTCTAGAAGGAAGGGGATGAATCAGATTGGTCCACTTGATATGGATCGTTCAACTGTTGATGAGCCTGCTCAGGTAGCTAACAAACTAAATGAATATTTTGCATTGACATTCACACATGAGGAGTTATTCAGGAAGGGAAATGCCAGAGGTGTATTCAACTCTAGCAGTAAGCTACAGAATCTTGAAATAACTGAGAGTAAAGTGGAGGAGAATTGTTGAAGACAAACACAAGAAAGGCCCTTGGGGTGGATGGGATCTATCCAGTTATATTAAAGGAGGCAGCAAAGGAAGTAAGCAAACCCTTATCCTTAATTATGAGAGCTTCCTTGGACTCAGGGGGAGGTACCCATAGAATGGGGATGTGCAAATGTGATCCCAATTCACAAAGGAGGATCAAAGGCTGACACAAGTAATTATAGACCTGTGAGTTTAACTTCTGTTCCAGGAAAATTAATGGAGGTACTGGTTAAAAAAGCACTGCAGGATCATCTAGACAAGACTTCAGTTATAGCTTGGACACAGCATGGTTTTGTTAAGGGGAATTCTTTCCTGACCAATTTGATTGGATACTATGATGCAGTCACAAAAGAACTGGATGCAGGGAATAACTTTGATACTATATACTTGGATCTTAGAAAGGCTTTTGATACTGTTGCACATGGAAGACTGCTGCACAGATTGGAGCAGTGTGGCATTGGAGGCAAATTGGTGCTATGGATAAAGGGGTGGTTGAGAGGGAGAAGACAGAGAGTGGTAATCAATGGACACTGCTCATCGTGGACTAATGTTATTAGTGGAGTCCCTCAGTGTTCAGTATTGTTTGCAGTGTTCAGTATTGTTTCCATTATTGTTTGCTGTATTTATAAATAATATTGATGATGGTATATCAAGCTTAATGTCCAAGTTTGCAGACGATACAAAGGTTGGCAGGGTTGTTAAGGACACTACTGACGCTATGCTGCTGCAACAGGATCTGGAAAGGTTGAGCAGATGGGCTGACAGGTGGCAAATGAAGTTTAACATTGCCAAAAGTGAAGTACTACATATGGGAAACAGCAACCCCAGAGTAACGTATCAACTCTGTGGTACTACACTGACAGTGGTAGAGAATGAAAAGGATCTGGGCGTAATTGTGCTGGCATATATGAAGTTCTCTGAGCAGTGCAGACGGGCTGCCAGAGTAGCTCATGGTGTCTTATCAATGATATACAGAATTTTTCTAGCAGGGATAAGGAGGTGATTATTCCCTTGTATAAGGCAGTGGTCAGGCCACACCTTGAGTACTGTATACAGGTCTGGAGGCCTCATTTCAAGAAGGATGTAGAGCTGCTGGAACGAGTGCAGAGAAGGGCAACAAGATTAGTGAATGGAACAAAGGGTTGCTCTTACAAAGAAAGGCTTAAGTTTTGCAAATTACAGTGTCTGGAGACTAGGCACCGGCGAGGTGATCTGATAGAGGTGTATAAAGCCTTGAATGATTTGAGCATGCTCAGTGCTGATGGGATTCTGCCTCTTGCTCAAAATAATCACTGAGAGGGTATAAATTCAGATTGAGGAAAGACAGATGTAGGATAGATGTGCAGAAATTTGCCTTTTGCCAGCAGGTAGTTGGTTGGTGAAACAGACTTCCATCCCTTGTTGTGGAAGTTGATAGCCTAAATAAATTTAAGGCTCAGCTGGACAGGTATTTTGAATGAATGGAGGGGTGAAATGGGAGCAGGTGTTTTTTTTTTTTTTTTTTTTTGGCTGATGCTGCATAAGCTTGCTTTCTTGCATCATATGCCTCTACTAATGCTAATTAAGGATAAGGTTACTAAAACATCTGGGCAAAGGTGCATCAGTCGAGTTTTTGTGTGGAGTATGATATTGGTTCATCTACCATCTATGATTTGATGAAACAGAAAGAAAAACTTAAAATTTTATGGTGATAGTAATTTGCAGGAGTTAATGGAACTCAGGAAGACATTACACCAGATAAAGAATGTAGTAATAGAGTGTTAATGGAATGGATCCAATAAGGCCGAAGCAAAAAATGCCCTCTCAATCATTCTATTATCGTGGCCCAGGTAAAACTTTTCCACGAGCAGTTAGGCATAACAACACCCTGTGAGTATACATCGGGCTGGTATGCAAAATTTAAGAAACAATGTTTTTCATATCTTGGCAGTGTGTGGTGAAAACGTATCAGCTGATTATGATGCTGCAGAGGCATATTTGGACGAGTTTGCAAAATTAATTGATGATAACAAGTTTACTGCAGAGCAGGTATATAATGCTGATGAGACTTCTTTATATTGGAGGTATATTCCTAGAAAAACTGTCGTTGCACCTAAGGAATCAGCGCCCAGTGGGTTTAAAGACTCAAAAGAAAGGTTGTGCAAATGCTGCAGGGTCACATAAAATGAAACTGCTTGTTATTGGTAAAAGCAAAAATCCAAGAGCTTTTAAATGAGTAAGTGTCTTTCCAGTTATTTACAAGGCAAACAGACAAGCATAGATTACCAAACCAATCTTCCTTGATTGGTTTGAAAACCATTTTGTACCAGAGGCTAAAGCACATTGTACATCTGCAGGGCTTCCCAGTGACAACAAGATAATGATAATTCTTGATAATCCTGGTGCACAGTTTCTTATCAAAGATAATGTGTTTGCCATATATCTGCCACCTAATTGTACGCCCTTGATCCAGCCAATGGATCAAGGGACACTGAGTTCATTCAAGGCAATCTGTAAGAATGAATTCATGCATAGAATGCAACAAGGATGTTGGAATAAAGACATTCAAAAAGATATTAATATCAAGGATGCAATCTGGATTGCTGCAAAAGCCTGGGACAGGGTTGATGAAGACACTTTAAAACATGGTTGGCATAATTTATGGAAAGAATCAGTCTTTCATGATGAAAGAATCAGTCTTCTCTCTTGACACCCTAAGTCCAATGACTTAGGGTGTCAAGAGAGAAGAAAATTGTCAATGACTTGATGAATTTTACTAAAGATTTGTCATGTCCTGAGGCCCAGCTGTTGGATTATGATGCAGTGGAAAAGTGCTTCCTTATTTGATGATGATGCTCCAGTTACCATCAGACTAACAGATAGTGAAATCTGTGACATGATAATGAAAGTGATGACAGGATGATGATACTGTTGAAGAAAAAATCAGTATTGAAAGAATGATAAGCCTTACGGAAGAACTGATTTGTGGAATGGAATGGAGGAGTTTTGCTACAGTGCATCACTTAGTGTCTCTTTATAAAATTCAAGAATTGCTTATAAAAGAAAGACCAAAATATCTAAAACAACTTAGTTCAAAGGATATATTTTAGAAACTGGTTTCCAAAGTAAACTCTACAGGCACGTGTACAGCATCTACACCTGAATCCCAGCCTTCAACTTTTGGTGTGTCTATCCTATTAACTACACCTTCCCAAAACTGTCAAGATATTTTTGAAGATATTTCTTCTGATGGTGCCGTGTAATTGATATGAATCAACTCTGCTCAATAAATATTCATATTTTATTTATTTGTATTTCTTGTGTTTTTTGTGCATTTTAGGCCTGGCTACCCGAATTCTGGAAAAAAAACCCTATCTGGCAACCCTCAGGTTACTGGGTTGCCAGATTATATTACTTTGTGTACTTATACATTACAAAGTATAGCAATGCATTTATTTGTATGTCACGAGTGATTGATTTAATTATGTCCCCAGCAGCATGATAATACTTCCCACTTGGGAAAGTGAATGCTGGCAGTTTTATTCCCCCTACTTTCATTATGTCACATCAACATTGAGTACAATCAGTAAAGCCTCTCTAGGATGTACTCTAAATAACAGTTTGTCTGTAGTTTATTTCAGAAAAGCCTCATTGTGCATAATGAGTTATTTATTCTGTTAAATCCCTTTTATGACGGTGGCTGAAAATGAGATATTTGAAGCACACAGTAGAAAAGTTCAAAGAAATTCATGTTTTAAAGACAACTGTGGTGAAAAATTCTTTGATATCATTGAATCAGACGAGTGTGAAGGTCAAATTAGTGAACCATATGAACCATCTGTCAGTGGGTTGAAAGTATCAGCAGCAAAGAAAGAGTACTCAGAAATTATGATGAAGATTATTTTTAAATTGGAATTTTTGTGAACTGGTAATAAGTTAGAATAAATTCTTCCACTTGTTCAGATTATGAACCTGAGGGGGCATAAATTCAAATTGAGGAAAGACAGATGTAGAATAGATGTGCGGAAATTTGCCTTTAACCAGTGGGTGGTTAATTACTGGAACAAACTTCCATCTGTCGTTGTGGAAGTTGATAGGTTAAATAAATTTAAGTAGGAACTAGACAAACATTTAGAGGGAATTGTTTTGTAATTTTTTTTTTTTTTTTTTGGCTGATGCTGCATAAGCTCATACACTTGCTTTCTTGCATCACATGCCACTACTACTACTATTCCATTATGTTTGATTTGTTATGAGACTTTCATAAATGATAATATAAAATAATCCAGCTTCAGCTGCCACTATTTGATGGTTGAGGGGGAACTGTGCAGTGGAACAGGGAGTAAAAATGTAGTGTTGGATGATTTTTTTAGTGTATCGTACTTAATAGCAAAGTTCAGAGCTGCTAAAGCGATTGGCAAGACTGATAAAACCTGCAGCTACTCATCACTGTGCCCATTAAAGTAATGATGAAAGTGATGGTTGGAGATAAAAGTGAACAAAATGATTCAAATGTTTCAAATAAAATTGTTCTTCCTAGAATTACATCTCTAGCCAAAAAACTAAAGCAACAGTTACACTGATCTGCATAGATTTTGATTGATATTTCCAAAATTCATGGTGTTTTTGGTTGTAATTTTACTGCTAATTATAAAAATCCAAACTGTTTTTATCTATCACATATAGCTTATTTACAAATGGTAGGAATTGTTTTCTAAGGTAACACATTCCATTTATGCACAATATGTGTACTACTTCCTCTGTGAATGACAGATATAGCCATGCCCAGATTGGTTTAGACATACTGAAGCCTGTAGGTCGCGTAGATTTATAAACCTGCAAAATGTTTCTTTTGTATTCATTTGTTTTCTGGTGTTGCTGTGCTAATACATGCTTCTAATGTGACTTTAATATTCCATGTCTTTTACAGTAGCAACTTATGATTGTGTGAACAATCCAGATATATTTTGTTACATTTGCAGTAACTACATCATGGCTAAACAAAGGCAAGATATAATATCATTTGTGAAAAATGTATGCTATGTATTTTGGAATTAAATTAGGTGAGCAAGATAAAAAAGTTGAGCACCCCCCCCCCATAAAGTGTTCTCTAAATGTGTGGAGAGCTTAAAATTATGAAAATGTGGTAAAACAAAAGCCATGACACTTGCCATCCTCATGGTATTGAGGGAATCATGATCATATTAATGACTGCTGCTTTTGCTCTGTAAATGTAGCACAGATTATAATGCAAACAGCAAGCAATGTGTTGTGTACCCCAACATCATTACTTCAGCTGTAAGGCTGTACCCCCACCCACTAGTTCTTGAATATGCCATCAGATTCTGAATCTTGCATTTGTGATCTAGATTATGATATAAACTGCTGTGACAAATAAATTCACAACTGTAGACCACAGTTGTTTACACAAGTGAACTTAACAATCTCATAGAGATTTAAATATGCCCAAAGGGTCTTCAGGACTTTTATGGTTAAGGCTGAAATTTAAGAATCTACTGTTCCCAAGAACAGTCTTTTTGTGGTATACATATTGTGAAAAAAAATTGGTTCCCCAGTTTTCCAAAGAAGGTTCAATGATATATTGCAGTGACATTCTTGCAGTTATGAACTTTTTTGAATTTTCTACCAACGAATAGTGAGGCTGTTCATTGATTCATTGAAGCAAAGCCTTAGAGGAGTTCTCCTTCCTAATGGAAACAAGTATGCATCTATTTCTGTAGCCCACTTAGCATACTTAAAAGAAAACTGAAAATATTAAGCTTCCTTGGAAAAAATTCAGTACATGGATCGTGGTTGGCTATTATGTGAAGATTTTAAATTTATTAATCTGATACTATCTCAACTAACAAACTTGGTTACACAAAAATGCTTTGCTTTCTGTGCAGATGGCAAGAAGTGAACATTGGTAAAAGAAAGTGTGGTCGCCAAGACAGTCTCAGGCACCAGGTTCAAAGAATGTTAAAAATGATCCACTAGTATATAGAAACAAAGTACTATTACCTCCACTGCATATAAAGCTAGCAAATGAAACAGTTTGTTCAGCCCTTGAATAAACAAGAAAATTTTTTTCAAGTATGTTTCCACTAAATTCCCATTGCATCACCGTTTATTATATATACAGCAGGCCCTCGTTATAACGCTGTTCTTATATTATAACCCGTATCTGACTATAACACTCTTTTACAGATTGCATTTTTGGCATATTTAACGAAATTGTTTCATTCGATAGCTTGAAAATGAATAGCAAAACAGCATTAGAAATTTTCCCATGCTCATTGAAAATTTCTCGCACACTAATTTAATTGCAGTACAGAGACTTGTTATGTAGTTCTGCGATCAACATTTTAAAAAATGATGAAGTATATATTGCTTGTAATATTTGCATTATATGCATTTATCCAAAGTCTAGTCATCACTCAGTACAGCATTAGACATCCTGCAATAATGGACAGTTTACTCGAACATCGTATCATAATTAATGCAACCAACACAGTTACATTTTCGAAGAGTTAATAATGGCAGATAAGAATGAAAAAGCAACGTCTGGACGCAGTACGAAGACTATAAATGTAAGAAAAAGACTGAATTTGAAAATTAAATTAGTTTTTAAGCGATTCGATTCCAGTCAACGACAAGCGGATGTGTGCCATAATTTAGGACTGGCAAGTTTAACTGTAAGAACAATTATAAAAAATAAAGAATTAATTTTAGCAGTGGGAAAGACAGCTGTTCAACTGCAAGCAACTAGGGCTAGGTCAGCTATTAGGATTGAAATGGAGAGACTTGTAAATAATTTTATTGAAGATAATACCCAATGCAGAATTCAGTTAAGTTAAATATTATAAAAGAGAGAGAGAGAGAGAGAGAGAGAGAGATTAGCCTATATGATGATCTGAAGAAAACTCGCCTAAAAAAAAAAATGTGGAACTATTTAAAACTAGTAAGGGCTGGTTGGATAGATTTAAAATTCATGGAGAAGCCACAAGTGCAGATCAAGGAGCCGAAACTCCTTGAATGCCTATACTTCTCAACAAGTTTTTAACATAGATGAAGCAGGACTTTTTTGGAAACGAATGCCTAAAGGAAGTTTCATATGGAAAGAAGAAAAACACATGCCAGGTTTCAAAGCGAAGGATCAGTTGACTTTATTGTTGGGTGGTAACGCTGCGGGGGGATTTAAAATTAAAACCCCTTTTAGTTTACCAGGAAGAGGGCCAAAGTACAACCCAAAATCGACACATTTTTCATGATCAAATTCATCAATTAAATTAAATCAATTTAGATCAATTAAATTCATGATTTTAATTGGAATTTTAAGTTTAATTTTGATACGTAAGTAGTTACCACAATTATATACATATGTAATGCAGAGTATTTTATATGTACAAATATTTGAATATTAAATAATTTGACCGACATTTGGGCATCTTTTCACTACTGTTTATTATTGATTAGGAAATATCCTATGGCACCGACCGCAACTCACAAATACATATGTTACCTTATGGGAATGCGGTGCTCGCTTAATGTTCTATTTTTCCAGAACGAATTGTTAGCGTGAAGCGTGGGTCACCTGTGTTTGAATTAATGGAATTTCTGATGTAAATTTAAAAAATACTCTCTGCATTGCTATGACAAATATCGATTCACTGATAAAAATAAACAGTATGAAATCTCTCATTAAAATAAAATATTGCAATTTTTGTTACTGGAATTGTATTTGTATTTTTTTATTGTAATTGTATTGTTATAATTTTATCTTGAATTTTTATTTTTGTAATTTTATCTTGAATTTGTATTTTGTTTTTCTTATTAATAAAATTAATTATATGTATGCATATGTATAAATATTACAATAAATAACATAAAACTGTTTATGACAATTTTTTTCATTATACACCATTTTAAATAATCCTGGATACAGAAATATCAAAGCAGGAATTTTTGTTGCTGCTAGACTCTACTCTGATGACCATCTAGTCATCACTTTTGATAACTAGATAGTCTTTATCAGCATCTTCTTAGTGTGTGGCAAGCTCTTAAATAGCAGAGTCGCTTAACTAAAAATAATGGGAACATGTGCTCCCTAGTGCAACAGATAATAGCTGTTGCTATTATTACAAGTGCTAGTCAGAATGTAAGAATGAATCCATTAGCTTGAAAATGTTTAACTTTTTTTCACATAACAGAAAAATAATGAAGCAACATTATTCATAGTGGAGTAATCTGTAGATTCAGAATCCCTGCTCTAAATTATTATAAGTAATAAACAAAAAAAATTATTAATAACTTAAATAAGTTTTACAATGTTTGTATTAACATAATAAAAAATAAATGTTTCATAACTGTTTGGGTTGATAGTTTGCTAATTAGTAAAAGTTAATATTATTTACATTTTATTAAATTATTATATTATAATCATCTCTATTTTTAGGTGTGATTCTGGCAATCCTAGAGAAAGCAGGGGTAATTTCTCCAATTTATTTTACAAATGGAATATTTACAGCAAGTGCTGGTACAGTCTCAGCTGGATACCAGAATTTCCTTATATGTATAGAAATGTTTTTTGCATCACTAGCTTTGCGTTATGCATTCCCGTATCAAGTTTATATGCATGGATTCCA
Source organism: Mastigoproctus giganteus (assembly GCF_048544385.1). Classification (NCBI taxonomy): domain Eukaryota; kingdom Metazoa; phylum Arthropoda; class Arachnida; order Uropygi; family Thelyphonidae; genus Mastigoproctus; species Mastigoproctus giganteus. The sequence continues at coordinate 201,980,022 of NC_143582.1, read as the reverse complement.
TGCTGATGCTCAGGGTCGATCTGTAACAATGCAGAGCATCTCAAGTAGTTTGAAAGTAAGTATGATATATTGTCAGTGTAAACTGTATTAGAATTAAATCATTTATATTAAAAATGTTTATATATTTTTGTAACCTAACTTTAAAATGATAGTATGTGAGAGAAGCTGTTGTATAAAAAGTAAAAACTTTATCTGTAATAAAGGAGTGGCCTTTTTTTTTATGTATTGTATTCAAATGTGATTCTACAATATATACTTAGATTTTTGTTTTAAGTTAAGAAATCTGCATTGAGAATTGACATCATCATGAGGTATCAGTACTATTAAAACAGCTGTCAGTATAGTGACCACCCTATTAAATGAATAGCAGTATTACTCCTTTCTGAGAGTGTTGTTTATTTGAAATTATTTCACTAAGTGATATATCATCAGTAATTGAAGATTGACTACTTATAAGAAAACTAAAACTATGAAAGAAAAAAAAAAGCTCATAATTTGATAATTGTATACATTTCTGTATTAAGTTTCTGCCTTGGAGAAACCAATATTTTCTCCCCTATGACAGAGAGATGAGCTTGTTTTCCTTCAGAGCTTAGGCTTATGTTCACATTAGACATGACACTGTTATCCATCAGCTACCTTAAATTTGCTGATACTATTTTAAAATAAATAATGTCGCCAAAAAATTGAATCTACGTTTATTTAAAACTCAAGGCACTACATGTGACACCCATTTTGAGATCAATCGATGTCTCATTAGACTACATGTGGCCCCATTAGAAAACTTTTGAATAATATACCACATCTAAGTGAGCAGCCAAGTTGTATATGGAAGAAAACTAGTTGTGCAATTAATCATCTTTAGTCTGTAAAATTTTATTTTCTTTATTTTTATCTTTATTTTCTATAAAAAATTATAACTGGGCATAATTTTGATGTGAAAATATCTTTGGCAGCACTTACTAAATTTTCAGACTGAAGTAAAACTGATTGGTAATGAAAATGTGACGGAAAAGATACAAATGTCATCACTTCCTAGATGACGCTAACTCAGTCACTAAGGTTGATTCGGTAGAGTAAGTAACGGGCGTGAGCGTAAAACATTACATCTTTCATAACTTTGGTTCTAGGTTTGATTTTAAATAGTTTTGATTTTCTTTCGTCATCTACTATGGAATTATGAAAAGTGTAGTAAATGCAATCTAAAGTGTACATTAATCTAAGTTTCTTAAGGATGTTTACACATAAAATAAAACATCTTTTGTGAGTATAGGGAACATGCTGTTTTTTTTATAGAAAATCTTATTTTAGATATTACACTTGAGTATTAATTGTTTAGTTTATTTATCATATTACTTAATTGCTACATGCTGTAACTAAAATTAACAGCATGGAATTTAGTTAGGTTCACCCTTTATGACTGTAGTTACTCTTATTAATAGAATTTAGCAATATACTGTACAGAAATCACAATATGTATTTGAATGGGGAGATCTTGGCTGACTAATCTGATTAGCTTAGCTACTATGAGGTGGTCACAAAAGAACTGGATGAAAAAATAATTTTCACATTGTACACCTAGATTTCAGTAAAGAAATAGTAAGTGATACTGTCTCATATGATATGGATAAAGAAAGGGTTGAGTGGCAAGAGAGAGCATGATTATTGATGGCTACTGCTCATTTTGGATTATTATTAGTGGCGGGAACCCTTGGGGTTCAGTATTGGTTCTACTTATATTTTTGTGGCAGATATAAGCTAGTCTGTAATCAAATCACAATGGAGATTAGGCAAGCGAAGGTAGATTACGAGAAATCTTTGGCAAAGGATGCTAAGAAAAACAGGAAGAATTTCTTTACTTATATAAACTCTAAAACGAAGGGAATGAATCAGATTGGTCCACTTGATATTGATGGTTCGACTGTTGATGTTCAGTTTGTTTGCTCAAATAGCAAACAAACTGAATGAGTATTTTGCATTTACATTCACACGAGTTATTAAGGAAGGAAAATGCCAGAAGTTTATCAGATTATAACAGAATGCATAATGATTTTGTAATAACTGAAAGCAAAGTGGAGGAGAAATTGTTGAAGTTAAACATAAGAAAGGCACCTGGGGTGGATGGGATCTATCCAGTTATATTACAGGAGACGGCAAAGGAACTAAGCAAACCCTTAGTCATAATTATGAGAGCATCTTTGGACTCAGGGGAAGTCCCCACGGATTGGAGATGTGCAAATGTATCCCTAATTCACAAAGGGGGGGATCGAAGGGTGACACGAGCAATTACAGACCAATTAGTTTAACTTCTGTTCCGGGTAAATGCATTGCAGGATCATCTAGGCAAGGCTGCAGTTTTTTTTTTTTTTTTTTTTTTGTTATTTGGTTTTTAAGAGCATTAGCAACTAAGGCCATATTGGTCCGGGGATATGTGGTGGTCATTTCCTGACCTTTCCGCATCCTCCGTATTTGGTGGTCACGGGCTCGAACCCCGGTCTGATCAAGAAGCATGTGCTACGCACTGCTGCTCCTGCCCACCTGGCTACGGAGGCGCCAAGGCTGCAGCAATAATTCAGACACAGCATGGGTTTGTTAAGGGAAAGTCTTGTCTGACAAATTTGATTGGACGCTATGATGTGGTTACAAAGCAACTGGATGCAAAAAATAATTTTGATATCAAATACTTGGATTTCAGGAAAGCTTTTGACACTGTTGCACGTGAAAGACTACTGTACAAATTGGAGCAGAATGTTATTAAGGGTAAGTTGCTACAATGGATAAAAGGGTGGTTGAGTGGGAGAAGACAGAGGGTAGTAATCAATGGACACTGCTCTTCATGGGCTAATGTTATTAGTGGAGGCCCACAGGGTTCGGTGTTAGGCCCACTGCTGTTTTGTATATTTATCAGTGATATTGATGAAGGTATATCAGGCTTAGTATTGAAATTTGCAGATGTTACAAAGGTTGGCAGGGTTGTTAATGACAGTAATGGCAGTGTGCTACTGCAACAGTATCTAGAAAATTTGGGCAAATGGGCTGAGAAGTGGCAACTGAAGTTTAACATTGACAAATGCAAACTACTGCATATGGGTAGAAGTAACCCCAGAGGAACGTACCAACTGTGTGGTAATACACTTAGGGTGGTAGAAAATGAAAAAGACCTGGGAGTAATTGTGCAGTCGGATATGAAGTTTTCTAAGCAATGCAGACAAGCTGCAAAAGCAGGTAAAGGGGTTTTGTCAATGATATACAGGAATTTTGCTAACAGGGAAAAGGAGGTGATTATCCCTTTGTATAAGGCAATGGTCAGGCCATGCCTTGAGTACTGCATACAGGTCTGGAGGCCTCATTTTAGGAATGATGTAGATTTGCTTGAGCATGTACAGAGAAGGGCAACAAGATTGGTGAGTGGAATGAAGGGATCCTCTTACCAGTAGAGGCTTAAGTTCTGCAAATTGCAGCAGCTGGAGACTAGGCACCTGCAAGGTGATCTGATTGAGATGTATAAGGCCTCGAATGGGTTGAGCATACTGAATTCTGATGGGATTCTTCCACTTGCTCAGATTATGAACCTATGGGGGCTTAAATTCAAATTGTGGAAAGACAGTTGTAGAATAGATGTGCGGAAATTTTCCTTTAGCCAGCTGGTGGTTAATTGTTGGAACAAACTTCCATCTGTTGTTGTGGAAGCTGATAGCTTAAATAAATTCAAGGAAGAACTGGACAAACTTTTAGAAGGAATGGTTGTGTGATATTTTTTTTTTTTTTTTTTTTGGCTGATGCTACATAAGCTCATACGCTTGCTTTCTTGCATCACATGCACTATTACTGTTATTACTATGGCAATTGGGGTTTAACATACTTTAAACATGATGGATGGATGGGAAGGTGTGTGTGTGTGTATTTGCTGGTATTTTATATAACTTGCCTTCTTGCATCATTTACTAATACTACTAAATTCATGGCACTTCATTTGAGTGAGTTGTACCAAACTCAAGGTAGTAGAGAATCATAAAGGCCTAAGGGTGTGTTTATTATGGGGAATGAAAAGAAGGTTATTTCAGTAAAGCTATTGAATTGAACTTTGGAAACACTTGAACCACAAAATAAATGCAGCAAATTAATTAATGATGCTTATAGAGTTATATGTAAGGTAAGGTGCTATTTTGCTCCTATGATTCGTTTTTTTTTTTTTTTTTTAATGATGACTAAATTTTGAGTTGCATATTTGTGTGTTTGGATTCATAGATTGCAGGAAACAACATATAAATTTGCATTTTGTTCTTTATTTTTGTTTTGATATATGGATGATTAGGTACACAGCAGTTAATATGTAACCCTATTAACAGCATTAATTAGAACAATATCCCAAATGACAGTGTGGTGCACACTCAGACATATGGGTTCTACAGCAGAAGATTTAAGAGACACCCTCTCCTCATCACCGATCATTGTTGATGGCAAATGCTGTGTTTTCAACAAAATGCTGGTCAGACTTTGGAGGACTGGAAACAAACAGGCTGTTCAGATGAGTCCAAATGCTGGTGCAACACACTGAAGGATGCCTTCATGTGTGCTGCACACAAGTCCATGGGCTCATTGTGCATGTTGCCCACTGTCCAGGCAGGTAGTGGTGGTTGCTTAATATAAGGTATGTTTTTCTGGCAAGAACTAGGATCCCTTGTGTGTATGGACTAACGTTTCACTTGTGAGGTCTGCTGGCTACTACTGTGTTCCTCGAACCACTTTACACAACACAACAATGCCTTTGAATTTGTTATTCGTTAAAATATTTTAAAAACTTGAAGGCATTGTTGTGATTGGTTTTAGAATGATTTAGTCCCATTATCAAAGAACATAATAAAACCCCAATCAATATCTACTTTGAAGTAGTGCTCCACTTTTTACTTGTTTAATGCATTGGCCTACCAATGGGGGTTTTTATTATCATGTTATGAAAGTTACATTTTCAATTGCAAGTTTTTTCCTGTTGAATAATGCTTGGTTACTCATTTATATTTGATACCTTTATTTACTTGTCACGGATTTCTAATCGAGATTACCTTTTTGTCTGGTGATAGAACCAAATAGTTCCAAAACTAATCACAGTGGTGCCTTAAAGGTTTTAATGAGTAATGGATTCACTGGTCAATGTTATTCAATTAAAAACAGTATTAATTACTTTCTTTAAATGGATATGGATTCATGGATAATAGTCATATATAAGAACCTAAGACAAAAAGGGACAATATGGTTCCCTCAGCAGTACAGACAGAAATATGAAGCACAGTGTGAATATTTTTTCTCGACTATTTCAATATCTCTGTTGAATTAGACCCTTGATTCTTTACTTGTGTAATAAGTTCAGACTCCTAATAAGCTTTAGTTTCGAGTTTCTATTGCCAATATACACTATAACACACCAAGGCTAAATCGTGATATCAAAAAACTATGAAACTACTCAAATTTGATAATTAATAAAATAATTTTGTAAAGTTGTTGGCATTCACATCAGTGACTTTGGTGATATTGCAGTGTGTGTAAGGTGTAAGGTGTATTTAGTGTCAGACGGCACCAGGGGTTTCCCCCATCTCCGTGTTGCTTTCATTGTGGGTGTACCAGTTCACTGGGAAATGCCAGAGATTTAAAAGTGTGTGGGCTTTGTATCTGTGTGATGTCGTGTACCGTTGTTCATCTGGTCGTTTAGCCGCTGGACCCCTGCTGAGGCCCAACGTTGCCCCACCTTCGCCCCGTGGAGGCAGACCAGGAACCCAGTAATTTTAGTTTCACTCTGGCAGGTCCTGCCACCTAATTTCCTGAGATTTCAGAGGCTAGGACCTTAAAAAAAAAAAAAAAAAAAAAAAACGCGCGCGCTCTTTTATATGCACGTACGTACAGACAGATACATATATCCATCATCGTCGGTTTGATGATCGCTAGGTGAGGGGGACAATGCTTGCATAATAAAGACCGAAAGAATGGGCGAACGGGAATTTTGACATAATTAAGTTTTTGTGTGTGGGACATTCGCTAGCATAAAGATAGAGTGGGTGGGAGACTGAAGGCTGGGGGGTTAAGGCAGAAATATGGGGATGATAGAGTAGGCAACCCCAGAAGTCAGTGAGGCATGCCCATGCCTCACCAGGAGAAAGTAGGGGGCGCCGGGGGGACTGTCCCACCACCGGCGCAGGGGAGGGGGTGGAAAGGCACCAGGCAAGGGAGCCCGGTGAGCTGAAGAACAGATGTTCTTTGGTTATAATGGTAGTGGGTTGTGGGCTGCGGCCATTTGGTTTCTCCTCGTCCTCCTCCTCGTGAACAGTGCCTGTGCATAATCCGAGAAGACTTGATACTCCTCCTTTGTGTCTAGGAGGTGATGTTCTTGTCCCTGTGGTAAGTAGTGGATTCTGGTGAGTAAAACACCACGCAGGTCTTCATAGAGCCTGCAGTCATACATTAGGTGCTGCCAGCTCTCCAGCCCCCCACAAGTGCAAGTTGGATCAACCTGAATCCCAAGTAGAGACAGTTTGGCATTAATAGCTCCGTGTCCAGTTAAGAGGTACGTTGCTTGTAGACCTGGGGAGAACCAGTTGGGTGAGGTTGGGTAGTTTTGTTCAATATTGGGTAGAAATTTCTTTGTGATCTCTCCCTTTTGAGAGTTGCTCCACCTTTCCTGCCATGCCTGCTGCAGGTGAGTTTGTATCCTCTTCTTTTCCACATTTCTGTTGCTGGTTAGGTCAATAGTGAACCCCAGAAAAGTCTGTGGGGTGCCTTTGTCTAGGTAGTATAGTAGGCCGCGTTGTATGATTTCTAGGTCCAGCGGGAGAGTGCCTGCGAGCACTTGCAGGGCGTGGGTGCTCACCGTGCGGCAAGCGTGAGTGATGGTTAGGAGGATGGATCTGTGAATTTGGTCCGTGATACGTCTGTTTTCTGCTGTTGTAGTTTTTTGAAACCATGCACCGGATGCGTAGGTGACGATCGGAGTGAAGATAGCTTTGTAGAACAGTTTGAGGACTCGCTTTTTTAAGCCCCATTCTGTACGCGTGACCCTGGCAACCATGGCTGCGTAGCGTCTTATTTTTTTAAGGAGATATTTCAGATGGTCCTGAAATGACAGTTTTTGGTCCAATATCACGCCTAGGTATTTCAGTTGGTTGGAGAATTTGATTGTTTCCTGCCCAATTTTTATTTGCGGAGGCCGCCTAAGATCAAGGCGTCCCTTTAGTAGGATGGAGTTTGTTTTTGTGGAGGATATTTTGAGTTGATTTCGGTTTGCCCATTCTTGGAGAGTGGTCAGGGCCCGATTTGCGAGGACCTCTAATGCAGCTCTTGAGTTTGCCTGTATCATCAGAATGAGGTCGTCCGCAAATGCCTGAGATTGTACTTCATTGAGATCGATGTTAAGAAAGGTGTCCAAGACAATATTCCACAGTAATGGGCCAAGGACCGAACCTTGAGGGCAGCCCCGATGGACATGTCTGGAGAGTGTGCCGTAGGGGGCGGTGACTTTGATGGTTCTGTTGCTTCGGTAACTTTTGATTGTGTTATAGAGGTTTTCCGGCATGTTCGCTTCGCGCAACCTCGCCAGGACGCTCGGCCACCAAAGTGAGTCGAACGCCCCAGCGAAGTCCACGGCTATCACTAGGAAGTACTTTGTATTACATCTGTTTACCTTGGTCAGGAGGTGAGTTAAGGCATCCACGGCGGAGGTTCCCCATCTGAAGCCGAATTGGTTTGCTGAGGCCAGGCCTGCCTCATCATAGTAATGTTGGATCCGTGTGTAAAGTAGTCATTCAAATAGCTTACTGATAACTGTCAAAAGTGCAATGGGCCGATAGGAGTCCGAAAGGTGTGGTGGCTTTGTTGGATTCTTTAGGATGAGTTTAACTTTTGCCACCTTCCAGGAATTCGGGAAGATACCTTCTCTGAGACAGAGGTTATATAGGTTTAGTAGTAAGTTCGGGGCGTACTCTACCGTTTTTTTGATAATTTCGGGTTCCAGAAGGTCCGGTCCAGGGCATCTATTTCCTTTTATTAGGTCTGCTGCATTGCTGATCTCTTCCATGGTGAAAGGGTGCTCTTTTGTTGCCGTTTGATGAGTCCCGTTGGCCTGGCAAACTCGGCTCTGTTCTGTTGTCATTGTTTGTATCTCTGGATGAAAGGCAGCGTCAAGGATATTGTTGATGGTGTGTTCCCAAGTGGTAGTCAAGTTTCCTTCAGGTGTTTTAGTGGCTTCAACTACTTCCCCTCTGGGAAGTTTGTTGGTGACGATCTTGTATACAAGTCCCCAAGGGTCCTTGTTTCCAGTGGTGGAGACCAGGCGCTCCCAGGATTGGTTTTTACTTTCTCTAATTTGTGCTGTATAGGCGTTTCTCGCCTCTTTGTAGCTCTGTCGTAGGGTTTCAATTTCCGCCATCGGCCAGGAGCGTCTGGCTCGCTGGAAGGCCTTTCTTCTTTCCTGTGCCTCCTTCTTGAGTCGCTGGAGGTTTTGATTCCACCAGGGCACTTTCCCTGGTGTTGGATTTTCCTTCCTGATGGCTGTGTCGCTGGCTTGTTTTATGATTTCAGTCGTTTTAATTTGGAGGATTCTTGGGTCCTCGATACATTGGAGTTCTCTCTGTCGTTGTTGTATGCTATTCCGTAGGGTGTTCTGGAAGAGTTCCCAGTCTGCCTTTGCTATAGCATATCTATGGGTAGTTTGTCTGTTCACAGGTACTGTGTGTGTGTGTGTGTGTGTGTGTGTGTGTGTGTGTGTGTGTGTGTGTGTGTGTGTGTGTGTGTGTGTGTGTTTACAGGCCGATTTGCATGTTGTGAGACTTCAAAACCCAGAGTGACTCGATGAGAAAAAACTATTCCTTTCTCTGAGAACAGCCAACAGCTCCAATCGAGGAGGCATTCACAAATTACTGAAGTCTGTGATGGGACTTTATCCAAGGCCTCTGCAAATGAGTGGCAAATAGCAAAACCATTATACTCTCAAAGAGGACTCAGAATTGTCTGCTGGTAATGCAAGACTAAAATTTTACTCTTAACTGGTGACACAGAGTTCCATGAACAAATTTTTACTTTTCTTTCTTTTAACAAACTAGCAGCCACGTGAAATCAGATACAAAGTATTACCACTTTTGTTGCACATTTTCATCCTGTCCAATAGAAACTTCTTGGAGGATTTTCAGTTAGAAATTGTGGGAAGCTTTGAGAGTTATTCCAAAATGAACAGAATGATTTTCCGATGAAGTCAGAGTAAAATAACAAAAAGAGGGGTAAAAATGAAAGAAATGGTGGAGATGTAATGAGAGTAAAAAAATTAACATCGTATGACTGCCAGTGGTTTAAGTTAAAACTTTATATTGCAGCTTTTTTAAGAGTAGTACTCATAGCAAACATACAGGCAAAAGAAACCACATGACGTTATTAATGTTAGACATGTACATATTGTGGGACTTTGATTATGTTGCTGAGCGATTCTTGTCACCTGTTTATAGTACTTTACTGCGAAGTGGTTTTTCTGTAAATAATGTCTCATTTAGAAGTATGTGTTTGCTAAGAAATTAGCAATTTTTCAAAGTTTATTTTTTTAAGTACAATACAGTATTGTTGTTTAATATTTTCACTATTGGAAACACTGTGTGATAGGTGAAAATGTTAATCTCGATTTAATTTGCTTTTTTATTTCTATTCCTCCCTCCTTTTGCCTTCCCCCTCCCCTTTTGTATTTGATTTTAATCCTATTCAGTTGGCAATAGCTGTCTGCCATATTCTCTCTAATCACGTTTTCTTTACTTCTATGCTAATGGTCTGTCATACTGTTTTTCCCATAGTTGATTGAGGAATGCATGCTCCAAAATACTGCATCTATACTGTTCTTATTGCTTTTAATTTGTTTTTCTGTGTTTTATGCATTCTTAACACTTATGTTTTTAATCTGTTGAGTTTTTTATTTTATGCTAAGTAATGTAATTTTATAATAAATTTACTGTTCTTTTACAAGATTTTTTATTTTATTTTTCACAGTCTTGCTCTGCTATTTAGCTATAAAATCAAAGTAGGAAAATATATATTGCTTAAAACCACTTGTTTACTTAGTTTATCAGTTTTTACAAATTTAAAAATTATCAAAAGAAAAACTTGCTTCAGGTAGCTTACCACTAGAAACTCACTTGGGAAAGGGATAAAAGAAAGATTTAGCATGGGACTGGTTAAAATAAGCTGTCTGTCTGTAAGTGTTTAATAGAAAGTGCTTAAAGCTGGTTTCACTGTATTTTTATGTACTCTAAAGGTACATAAAATATAAAAGTAGTCTTAGAAAGTGTATATTGAAACAGATGTTTTCTTCATTTTAAAAGTTTATATGTTTTATAACTAAACCATTTTGCATTAAACTAAATAATAACAAAATGTTTTCATTGTAGGAAACAATGAATCCTAAGGATATTATGAATGATGCTATTCACAACTTCCACCCACAATATCAGCAATATACCCAGTATACAGCACCACCACCAGCATCAAGTTTGCATGCTAGTATGTCTGGAAATGTAGATGATGAACATACTGATCATCCTTCAGCAAATGGAGTTAATCCACCAAATCGTCAGGTTCCAACTACTACTCCGTACAGCGAGAAAATTATGCTGTTAAGTTCAGATGATGAATTCCAGTAAATGGACTGTTGCCTCACACATTTATGCCAAAGAGGTCTGTCAGTTTTTCTGCTTTGCAAATATTAGTATTAGTTTTTGGACTTATTGTGCCTACCTTGATGTTTTCCATAAGTACCATATATTCAGTTCAACTGCAATATGCATAATTAGAACTACATAGTAGTGCTGTATTATTAGTGCCATATACCACCATCAGAGTTTACTGGTTGGTAAAGCAGGATATTTTATTTAAAACATCTATTTTAAATAAAATAGTCTAATAAATTTTTATTTACCTTTGTCAAATACAGTCGATTCCGGTTATTTGGGACACATCGGGACTGTGCATTTTGGCCCGATTAAGCGGCTGCCCCAATTATCCGAAGTTTCACGTAAATAGTTAAAAATACAATTTACCCCCCCCCACCCCCTTTACAATTAGTTCACTGTACAATCAAATCACGTTACGACGAACTCAAAATAGTAAAGTACCGTTCACTATACGATGTGCAGTAAGCGCCGGTCATTGTGATCACGTTTGTGAATTGAATTTTAATTCTATTAAACAGCGATTCTAATTAGCGAAAATAGGAGGAATATTATCCACAGGCTATAAAAGTAAAGATATATTAAGCACAAATTTACCCTTTATTACCTTACCAATTAAAAAATTAAATGATACGTGAAAATCGGAAGAATATACGTGATAATCGGAATAATTAATACGTACTGTAATATGTACATACTAACTAAACTAGTTGACGTTTCTGTTCACTGACATTTGTTGGTGGGGACTGAAATTTAAAACAGTAAAAAGATAAGCAATCAATAACAAAGAACAGGGCACACATAAATTGCAAGTAACACAACACGCGCAAGTGAGAACGGAGTAACAAATTAGGAAGCTTTAAAAATAGGAATGAAGAGAAGATTCTGAAAATTATTTTTTTTATATGATTGAAGATTCCATGGAAGTGTAAACACATTTTACCATAATAACCCACAGAATTCCAGCTGCCGGTATTATCGCAAATTCAATAAGATCGAGTTTACTGTCCGTTTATGATAGATTGCACTAACAGAAAAGCCTAATAAACAGGTGACTGCTAATTGTTTTTATTGTTTTATGGTTGTGACCTCCAAAAATCCGACCGAACTACGTGGTACGGTCGGAGACAATCATAGGGTAATCTCCAGTGCTGAGGTCTCCTGCCCCGATTAAACGGCATTTTGTCCCAATTAAGCGAAGTAAACCCTGGCTATTTTCTCGATTGGTTTTTGTTTTTTAAGATTTGCCCCAAATAAACGGCTGCCCCGATTAACCGGTGGCCCAAATAACCGGAATCCACTGTATTAATATTTATGTGTAACTTTTTTTTTGTATATATCACTAAGCCTCATCATTTCACCAAATTTGTACACTGACTATATAATTTAAATATGCTTTAAAGCAAAAAAAAAAAGTTCTCAGATTTGATTGTCTGAGTTGCTGTATCTCTCTTTCTCCAAGTTCTGAAGAAACCTCTAAATCACAGTCAGCTGAAGTGAGGTCTAAAGACTGTGGCGGGTAAGGCAAAGTTTTCCATTGTTGGGTCAGAATTTTTCTTTAAATCATTCTTGCAATGTGAATTTGTTCTTTTTCATATAGATGCATTACAGCATTTTGATTTGTGTCACAAATCATTTAACAATTAAGGCTTCACTTAAATTTAACCTTGCTCAACTTTGAACCATGAGGTGTACCTTGGCAAATACTCAAAGTAAATATATCTGATACATACCATACTGGCTGGTGTTCCTTTAAGTTGTAAAACTAAAATTTCTCTTGTGCATGCCTCTGTATATTTATGAGTGTATGTTATACACACTTTATAACCAAAGGTATTCAGATACAACCAGATAGTTGGAAAAAGAGCTTTTAATGCAAATTTCAATATGCATTCTAAGCCTCAAAACTCTAATATGTAATAGGGCCACCTTTAATTTAGTTGATGCACTAACCAGTGTTTTTCTTAGAATCAACCTTTTGGGCCTATTTTTGACCAACTTCCAATGGGTGTCTGCTTGTTCATAAGAAAGCTGTTTTGACTGAAGCTTAATATCAGATACTGCAATTCATCCATCCCATAGCTGTTCATTGGAGTTGGAAGTGTGTGGTCTAAAAGTGTTCAAGTTGGACCTGGATTTCATGGTTTTAGACACTACAAAAAACAAAGTCTGATTCAACTGAAACAGCTCCATATTATCAGCCCCTATTACCATAATTCATGATCAAAATGATATGCTCTGGCAGAAAGTGCTCTCCAGATAATCTCCATATCCAGATGTGTCCATCAGATAAAACATTGCATAGTGAGATTTCATTACCTCATAATATCTTCTGTCATCACTGTTCTGGAGTCCACAAATATCAGTAATTACATGACTCTGAATACTGTTGGAGTGGTGCTATTGATTGCATTGGTGACCATAATATTGGGCATGTGTATGGCTACTTTACCATTGATCCTAAGACTGTGCAGCTTCCTACAGTTGATGTACTAACCAATGTTCTTTTAGTACTGCTTTCTGCAGGTGGAATGATCTGCCCTCTTTATGGTTTGTTCTATGAGTTTGTGAATCTGTCCAACCTTCTTTTCATTGAGATATCACCCACAGTCTTCCATTTTTCAATAACATCTACCACAGTGGATTTTGGGAGGTTCGGGGAAGTTGCAGTTGTGTGCACAGAAAGGTTACCACTGTTACTGATGGTGGTATCCAACCATCATCCTACATTAAAAGTGTTCAGGTTACAATCCACAGTCCATATTGGAATGCTTTCCTGCTTATACTGGTCTCCATTGTACTGCTGTTGCGCATACAGGCTAAGATTTACATTGGTATGTCTGAGGATGCAGAGCTGGCAGTGAAACCAATCTTAAAAAATACCAAATAAAACCTTGGCAACTACAACTGAAGTAGTGGCTCCAGGCTATAAGAAAAGTAAAGAATACATATAGTACAGTCAGTGCTGCTGGAACATATAAGCTCTCATTAATGGTTGTAAGGAAACCTGCAGTGCCAAGAGCATTGAAAAATTTTAGTGATATCAGTTCTCTTCCAGTGCAGTACCATCATCAAAAGAGTCCTTGGATATACTTATTTCAAGAATGGTAAATCAAAAGGTTTTAGGAAATTTAAAAAGAAGCTAGTCATGACTCATTTTTGGGACAATCATGAGATTCCTGAAATATATAAATGTCAAAGATTTCACTTGCTGGCTAGCAGTATCGCGAACTAAATAGTCCATTACATTTTTCAAAATCTTTACAGAAAATGTGACCAACTTTGACAGAACTGTTAAAATTCATCAGACCTTGAGTTAGCAGCTGAACATGACACCATAGAAGACCAATTTTTAAATATATACAGCAAATCATTTTTGGTCAAAAATAACAACCCTGTGATCTTGCTAGCCCTCACCCATGTGGAAGCTTTTGAAGTAGTTGATTACTTAATAAAATATTAAGAATGACAAGAAGATACAACACCTGCAGACTGTTATTTTTAAACAATATCAAAACAAGAATTTCAATGAAAAAATAAATCTTTTATGTCAATTGAAAACCTCTTCTTTTTTTTTCTTTTTTTCAAAAAGTGTTAGAAAGCTAATTTTTCAAGCATTTCTTTTATTTTTTATTTTAGTGTTCATCTTTAAAATACATACTTTGTTTTATTCTGTAAATAATATGTAAGTACAGTGGTGTTCAAAAAATTTCATTGCTTGCAAAATTCACATATATGTTTTATAATATCATTACCCTATTGCATCACCCTAGCAGCAGTATGAATACAGTGCATATGCCACAAGCCCAGTATTCTGTGTTATTTCAATGGTTCAGTTTTCACAATTAACACCACGTAGTAAAGTGTTGCTACTGTGTGGGATGTAGAGGGATATATTTTATACATGAAATAGCTAAAAGGATTTACTATAATCAGTAAACAGTGGCAGTTCATTACGAAAATTATTAGAAATGAGCAGTCTAAACAAAAAGAAAGTGGATATCCACGAATGTCTTCTGCAGTGCAGGACAGATTTCTGGTCTATCTGTGTGTGTGTCTGAAACAGAAGGTACTCATTGGCAGATCTGGAAACAGTATGGGAGTAAGGGCAAGTATTGGTACAATATGTAGATGCCTTTCTCATCAGGATTAGTAGCACACCACCCAAGAAAAAAAAACACTTTTGATGCAAAAATTGAAAGCCTATTGTCTAAAGTGGGCAAAAGGGCATGTTAGCTGGTCTAAGGATTAATGGATGTTGATCTCCCCAGGACCTATCAAATGAGTGCACTGCCCGGCTAAAATTTAAGCAATTCTTGCTGTATTGTATGGTACTGCTCACTGATCGCGATCAATATTAATTCGAACATACTATGCGATTGAGGTCAATGTGACAGGAGCATATAATGTTAAATTATGCAATTAATTTTTGCTCTGGATTACTTGTTACATTTATAAATAACAGAAAAATTTATAATATTGCGAAGTATTGCACTTCCCCACCCGGCTACTTCATAATGCCACCCGGCTGGCAAAATTTTCTGGGGAGAACACTGATGGAAATGTATTTTCTCTGATGAATCAAAATTCAACTTGCATGGTTTGGATGGCCAACAGACAAGGAAGAGAAGATCATCCTGACTGTATCGCCTCCACACTCAAGCATTCTGCATCTCAAATGGTATTGGGGCTGTATTTTACATAGGAGTTGATAGTCTTGATTATTTGAAAGGTACAGTGAATGCTGAGGTGTACAAGGACATTCTTGAGATAAAATTACTTCCTACAATTAGAGATCACTATGGGGATGTTACCAATTGCATTTTTCAGGACAACTCTGCTCTATGTCATAGAGCCAAAACCATAAGTACTATTTCATAAAATTTGCAAAAGTTTTAAATTTATGAAATGTCACACTCTTGCTTAAATAAATGTAATTTATTTTGCTGTCTTCAGGTGCAAAAATGGTTGAAGGATAAATCAATTCACACAATAATATGGCTTGAGAATAGTCCAGACTTCAATCCAGTTGAGAATTGTTTGAACAAAATTGGTGTTTCAGTAGTGCAAAAGAAATCGAAGCACTTAAAGAGCTGCAGGAGACATTAATGTGTTTGGTATCATGAGATTTTCCAGGAATATATTCAGAACCTTATCCAGTTGATGCCATGACAATGTGCAGCAGTCATCAAAGCAAGCAATGGGCTAGCAAAATAGTGTGCATTTTGTTGAGTTTTTGTTTATATAGCTGCTGTTTTCCTAGCATGAGCAAAGTAATGAGAAATGTCACTGCTTTCATAGAATTTTTGTTATTATATTATATTATATGAACCATAAGTAACATACTGTTATTTTGGATAAAAGTACTTATTTCATTGTATTTTCTCTCTCTCTATCTCTCTCTCTCTCTCACACACACAGGGTAATTTAGAATTTTTTTTTTTGGCTGGTGCAGCATAAGCCTCAGGCTTCCTTACACCATGTGGCTAATAAATAATAATAATAATATGACATAAAAGTGAATTTTTCTGCAATTAATAGTTTCATATGTGTATTGTTATTACTTATTTATGTTCTTTCAGCTATTTCTAAAAGATTAGCTGCAAGTATATGGACAAACAACCTAAAAAATCAATGATGCAATTTTTTTGAGCACTACTGTACAAATCTATTTGATTGATAATTTTTTGGAAAAATAACTATGTATTTAAATATATCTGTTATACTATGTATTTAAGTACCTGTTGTACTGAAATAACTTAATTTAGCTCTCAGGGTTATCCAATGCTTTTATTTATATGAAGGTCATTAGTCCTGTAATAGTTGAATAAATACTGTCGTACTTTAGTTAACATTGCCTCGACAGCATCGGCAAATATTCTTTCCACCTTTTCTGTTCAGGTGTGTCCCATCTCTGTAAAAGCAGCTAGCCTCCTTGTATCAGCAAGTGCAGGCTAAGCTGACAAAAATTCTATCTCATGAGCCTTGCAAGCCAGAATTAATTGACAAGACTCATGCCATAAACTTTTTCTTGTCATGCCTGCGTAAAATTACACACATTTTTATGTTAAAATAGTTTCAATTGTGTAACAAACTAATTGCATTCTATTTGTGACAAAATGCAGCCAATTACAGCCCATGTTACTGGTGATATGCCAAGCTCATCTGGTGTAGGATCTCAGGCTGAATGATACTCTTTATGTTACTGAATTGATAGACATTGCACTATTATATCACATAGTATATTAAGTAATTCCAAACACTCAAATTATTTATGGCTACATTTTGACTGCATTTTCACCCCTCAAACATTGTTTGAGGAGTGGTACTACAAGTTTTCAATTTGATAATGATATATGATTGTTTACAATACAATATATTCTAATTATACTATACTCCTTTACATGTATAATTGTTGTATAATTATTGCACTCTTTCTTATAAATTTAATTAATTAAGTTAGTTTTAAGAAAAATTCCTCGAGTTACTCTCTAAATTTGCCACACAACAACCTCCAATGAGAGGATGTTGTGTGGCAAACCTGGGGAATTTTGGGTACAGGAATATATTATGGAGGTAGATTGGGATGATTCTGAGGTTAAGGGGAAGAAAGGGTAGGACTGGCTTGATTGGTTTGGTTTTTGTTTTTATGGTGCATGGGCAACTAAGGCCATGATCTGCCAATTTCAGGACTGGCTTGAGACTATATCTATGGATATTTCTAAACATTTTAATCTTTTACGGATATTATTAGATTGATATATTAAGTATTTAATAGTTGTGTTGTTCGACTATTAAATTTAAATTTAAATTAGCATTAGTATAGGCATATGATGCAAGAAAGCAAGCTTATGCAGCATCACCAAAAAAAAAAAAAAAAAAAACCACTTCCATTTCACCCTCTGTTCATTCGAAATATCTGTTCAGCTGAGCCTTTAATTTATTTAGGCTATCGACTTCCACAACAAGGGATGGAAGTCTGTTCCACCAACCAACTACCTGCTGGCTAAAGGCAAATTTCCGCACATCTATCCTACATCCGTCTTTTCTCAATCTGAATTTATGCCCTCTCAGGTGATTATTCTGAGCAGGAGGAAGAATCCTTTTGGCATTGAGCTTGCTCAAACCATTCAAGACTTTATACACCTCTATCAGATCACCTCACTGGTGCCTAGTCTCCAGACACTGTAATTTGCAAAACTTAAGCCTTTCTTTGTAAGAGCAACCCTTTGTTCCATTCACTGATCTTGTTGCCCTTCTCTGTACTCGTTCCAGCAGCTCTACATCCTTCTTGAAATGAAGGCTCCAGACCTGTATACAGTACTCAAGGTGTGGCCTGACCATTGCCTTATACAAGAGAATAATCACCTCCTTATCCCTGCTAGAAAAATTCCTGTATATCATTGATAAGACACCATGAGCTACTCTTTTGCAGCCTGTCTGCACTGCTCAGAGAACTTCATATCTGCCTGCACAATTACGCCCAGGTCCTTTTCATTCTCTACCACTGTCAGTGTAGTACCACAGAGTTGATACGTTGCCCTGGGGTTGCTGTTTCCCATATGTAGTACTTTAAATTTGTCAATTTTAAACTTCATTTGCCACCTCTCAGCCCATCTGCTCAACCTTTCCAGATCCTGTTGCAATAGCATAACGTCAGTAGTGTCCGTAACAACCCTGCCAACATTTGTATTGTCTGCAAACTTGGACATTAAGCTTGATATATACCATCATCAATATCATTTATAGATACAGAAAACAATAATGGACCCAACACTGAACCCTGAGGGACTCCACTAATAACATTAGTCCACGATGAGCAGTGTCCATTGATTACCACTGTCTTCTTCCCCTCAACCATCCCTTTATCCATAGCAGTAATTTGCCTCCAATGCCACACTGCTCCAATTTGTGTAGCAGTTTTCCATGTGTAACAGTATCAAAAGCCTTTCTAAGATCCAAATATATAATATCAAAGTTATTCCCTGCATCCAGTTCTTTTGTGACTGCATCATAGTATCCAATCAAATTGGCCAGGCAAGACTTTCCCTTAACAAAACCATGCCGTGTCCGAGCTATAACTGAAGTCTTGTCTAGATGATCCTGCAGTGCTTCTTTAACCAGTACCTCCATTAATTTTCCTGGAACAGAAGTTAAACTCACGGGTCTATAATTGTGTCAGCCTTTGATCCTCCTTTGTGAATTGGAGTCACATTTGCACATCTCCAGTCTATGGGTACCTCCCCTGAGTCCAAGGAAGCTCTCATAATTATGGCTAAGGGTTTTCTTACTTCCTTTGCTGCCTCCTTTAATATAACTGGATAGATCCCATCCACCCCCGGGTGCCTTTCTTGTGTTTATCTTCAACATTTTCTCCTCCACTTTACTCTCAGTTACAAAGGGTACTAGGAAAGTTTTGCAATATGACGCAACAATGAATTACAGGAAGTTGCTTGTTGCTGCATGTTGAGACATGTTCATACGTGCATAGTAGCCGCCGCAGCAAGTCGATGGGCTCAGTTATTCATTAGTTTAGTAGTGAGAGTGTAAAGTGCTTGCGATGGCATCGTGGTCACGAAATGAGATAAGGACAGTTTTGCAGTGTAATTTCGTGCGTGGTTTAACCATAGACCAGTGCTTAGAAGAAATGACTCTTGCACTAGATGATGATTGTCCACATCGTACAACGATATTCAGGTGGTATAGAGAATTCCAAAGGGGAAATTTCACTCTGGAGGATTCTGAGAGGCCGGGAAGGCAACGAACGTCAGTTACGGAGGAAAACATTACTGCTGTGAGGAAAATGCTT